>NW_027168379.1:0-34752 GCF_040954835.1 Lepisosteus oculatus
GGCTGAAAAACACGTTTTGAAAAGTGTACTGTTACTGCCCCATAACTTACATGGGGTTGACCAAACTTGCAGAAACATGTTTATTTCTGCTGAAAAACACGTTTTGACACTTTCAGCACACTGGGGTTAAGATCTGAGTGTGTGGGCTCTTCTGAGCCTTGTTGCTACATGGGGATTCAGTTGTCTGAAAAAACGCGTTTATTTCGGGCTGAAAAACACGTTTTGAAAAGTGTACTGTTACTGCCCCATAACTTACATGGGGTTGACCAAACTTGCAGAAACATGTTTATTTCTGCTGAAAAACATGTTTTGACACTTTCAGCACACTGGGGTTAAGATCTGAGTGTGTGGGCTCTTCTGAGCCTTGCTGCTACATGGGGATTCAGTTGTCTGAAAAAACGCGTTTATTTCGGGCTGAAAAACACGTTTTGAAAAGTGTACTGTTACTGCCCCATAGCTTACATGGGGTTGACCAAACTTGCAGAAACATGTTTATTTCTGCTGAAAAACACGTTTTGACCCTTTCTGCACACTGGGGTTAAGATCTGAGTGTGTGGGCTCTTCTGAGCCTTGCTGCTACATGGGTATTCAGTTGTCTGAAAAAACGCGTTTATTTCGGGCTGAAAAACACGTTTTGAAAAGTGTACTGTTACTGCCCCATAACTTACATGGGGTTGACCAAACTTGCAGAAACATGTTTATTTCTGCTGAAAAACACGTTTTGACACTTTCAGCACACTGGGGTTAAGATCTGAGTGTGTGGGCTCTTCTGAGCCTTGTTGCTACATGGGGATTCAGTTGTCTGAAAAAACGCGTTTATTTCGGGCTGAAAAACACGTTTTGAAAGTGTACTGTTACTGCCCCATAACTTACATGGGGTTGACCAAACTTGCAGAAACATGTTTATTTCTGCTGAAAAACATGTTTTGACACTTTCAGCACACTGGGGTTAAGATCTGAGTGTGTGGGCTTTTCTGAGCCTTGCTGCTACATGGGGATTCAGTTGTCTGAAAAAACGCGTTTATTTCGGGCTGAAAAACACGTTTTGAAAAGTGTACTGTTACTGCCCCATAACTTACATGGGGTTGACCAAACTTGCAGAAACATGTTTATTTCTGCTGAAAAACATGTTTTGACACTTTCAGCACACTGGGGTTAAGATCTGAGTGTGTGGGCTCTTCTGAGCCTTGCTGCTACATGGGGATTCAGTTGTCTGAAAAAACGCGTTTATTTCGGGCTGAAAAACACGTTTTGCAGAGTGTACTGTTACTGCCCCATAACTTACATGGGGTTGACCAAACTTGCAGAAACATGTTTATTTCTGCTGAAAAACACGTTTTGACACTTTCAGCACACTGGGGTTAAGATCTGAGTGTGTGGGCTCTTCTGAGCCTTGTTGCTACATGGGGATTCAGTTGTCTGAAAATACGCGTTTATTTCGGGCTGAAAAACACGTTTTGAAAAGTGTACTGTTACTGCCCCATAACTTACATGGGGTTGACCAAACTTGCAGAAACATGTTTATTTCTGCTGAAAAACATGTTTTGACACTTTCAGCACACTGGGGTTAAGATCTGAGTGTGTGGGCTCTTCTGAGCCTTGCTGCTACATGGGGATTCAGTTGTCTGAAAAAACGCGTTTATTTCGGGCTGAAAAACACGTTTTGCAGAGTGTACTGTTACTGCCCCATAACTTACATGGGGTTGACCAAACTTGCAGAAACATGTTTATTTCTGCTGAAAAACATGTTTTGACCCTTTCTGCACACTGGGGTTAAGAGCTGAGTGTGTGGGCTCTTCTGAGACTTGCTGCTACATAGGGATTCAGTTGTCTGAAAAAACGCGTTTATTTCGGGCTGAAAAACACGTTTTGAAAAGTGTACTGTTACTGCCCCATAACTTACATGGGGTTGACCAAACCTGCAGAAACATGTTTATTTCTGCTGAAAAACATGTCTTGACACTTTCAGCACACTGGGGTTAAGATCTGAGTGTGTGGGCTCTTCTGAGCCTTGTTGCTACATGGGGATTCAGTTGTCTGAAAAAACGCGTTTATTTCGGGCTGAAAAACACGTTTTGCAGAGTGTACTGTTACTGCCCCATAACTTACATGGGGTTGACCAAACTTGCAGAAACATGTTTATTTCTGCTGAAAAACACGTTTTGACCCTTTCTGCACACTGGGGTTAAGATCTGAGTGTGTGGGCTCTTCTGAGCCTTGCTGCTACATGGGTATTCAGTTGTCTGAAAAAACGCGTTTATTTCGGGCTGAAAAACACGTTTTGAAAAGTGTACTGTTACTGCCCCATAACTTACATGGGGTTGACCAAACTTGCAGAAACATGTTTATTTCTGCTGAAAAACATGTTTTGACACTTTCTGCACACTGGGGTTAAGATCTGAGTGTGTGGGCTCTTCTGAGCCTTGCTGCTACATGGGTATTCAGTTGTCTGAAAAAACGCGTTTATTTCGGGCTGAAAAACACGTTTTGAAAAGTGTACTGTTACTGCCCCATAACTTACATGGGGTTGACCAAACTTGCAGAAACATGTTTATTTCTGCTGAAAAACATGTTTTGAACCTTTCTGCACACTGGGGTTAAGATCTGAGTGTGTGGGCTCTTCTGAGCCTTGTTGCTACATGGGGATTCAGTTGTCTGAAAAAACGCGTTTATTTCGGGCTGAAAAACACGTTTTGAAAAGTGTACTGTTACTGCCCCATAACTTACATGGGGTTGACCAAACTTGCAGAAACATGTTTATTTCTGCTGAAAAACACGTTTTGACACTTTCAGCACACTGGGGTTAAGATCTGAGTGTGTGGGCTCTTCTGAGCCTTGTTGATACATGGGGATTCAGTTGTCTGAAAAAACGCGTTTATTTCGGGCTGAAAAACACGTTTTGAAAAGTGTACTGTTACTGCCCCATAACTTACATGGGGTTGACCAAACTTGCAGAAACATGTTTATTTCTGCTGAAAAACATGTTTTGACACTTTCAGCACACTGGGGTTAAGATCTGAGTGTGTGGGCTCTTCTGAGCCTTGCTGCTACATGGGGATTCAGTTGTCTGAAAAAACGCGTTTATTTCGGGCTGAAAAACACGTTTTGAAAAGTGTACTGTTACTGCCCCATAGCTTACATGGGGTTGACCAAACTTGCAGAAACATGTTTATTTCTGCTGAAAAACACGTTTTGACCCTTTCTGCACACTGGGGTTAAGATCTGAGTGTGTGGGCTCTTCTGAGCCTTGCTGCTACATGGGTATTCAGTTGTCTGAAAAAACGCGTTTATTTCGGGCTGAAAAACACGTTTTGAAAAGTGTACTGTTACTGCCCCATAACTTACATGGGGTTGACCAAACTTGCAGAAACATGTTTATTTCTGCTGAAAAACACGTTTTGACACTTTCAGCACACTGGGGTTAAGATCTGAGTGTGTGGGCTCTTCTGAGCCTTGTTGCTACATGGGGATTCAGTTGTCTGAAAAAACGCGTTTATTTCGGGCTGAAAAACACGTTTTGAAAAGTGTACTGTTACTGCCCCATAACTTACATGGGGTTGACCAAACTTGCAGAAACATGTTTATTTCTGCTGAAAAACATGTTTTGACACTTTCAGCACACTGGGGTTAAGATCTGAGTGTGTGGGCTCTTCTGAGCCTTGCTGCTACATGGGGATTCAGTTGTCTGAAAAAACGCGTTTATTTCGGGCTGAAAAACACGTTTTGAAAAGTGTACTGTTACTGCCCCATAACTTACATGGGGTTGACCAAACTTGCAGAAACATGTTTATTTCTGCTGAAAAACATGTTTTGACACTTTCAGCACACTGGGGTTAAGATCTGAGTGTGTGGGCTCTTCTGAGCCTTGCTGCTACATGGGGATTCAGTTGTCTGAAAAAACGCGTTTATTTCGGGCTGAAAAACACGTTTTGAAAAGTGTACTGTTACTGCCCCATAACTTACATGGGGTTGACCAAACTTGCAGAAACATGTTTATTTCTGCTGAAAAACATGTTTTGAACCTTTCTGCACACTGGGGTTAAGATCTGAGTGTGTGGGCTCTTCTGAGCCTTGTTGCTACATGGGGATTCAGTTGTCTGAAAAAACGCGTTTATTTCGGGCTGAAAAACACGTTTTGAAAAGTGTACTGTTACTGCCCCATAACTTACATGGGGTTGACCAAACTTGCAGAAACATGTTTATTTCTGCTGAAAAACACGTTTTGACACTTTCAGCACACTGGGGTTAAGATCTGAGTGTGTGGGCTCTTCTGAGCCTTGTTGCTACATGGGGATTCAGTTGTCTGAAAAAACGCGTTTATTTCGGGCTGAAAAACACGTTTTGAAAAGTGTACTGTTACTGCCCCATAACTTACATGGGGTTGACCAAACTTGCAGAAACATGTTTATTTCTGCTGAAAAACATGTTTTGACACTTTCAGCACACTGGGGTTAAGATCTGAGTGTGTGGGCTCTTCTGAGCCTTGCTGCTACATGGGGATTCAGTTGTCTGAAAAAACGCGTTTATTTCGGGCTGAAAAACACGTTTTGAAAAGTGTACTGTTACTGCCCCATAACTTACATGGGGTTGACCAAACTTGCAGAAACATGTTTATTTCTGCTGAAAAACACGTTTTGACCCTTTCTGCACACTGGGGTTAAGATCTGAGTGTGTGGGCTCTTCTGAGCCTTGCTGCTACATGGGTATTCAGTTGTCTGAAAAAACGCGTTTATTTCGGGCTGAAAACACGTTTTGAAAAGTGTACTGTTACTGCCCCATAACTTACATGGGGTTGACCAAACTTGCAGAAACATGTTTATTTCTGCTGAAAAACACGTTTTGACACTTTCAGCACACTGGGGTTAAGATCTGAGTGTGTGGGCTCTTCTGAGCCTTGTTGCTACATGGGGATTCAGTTGTCTGAAAAAACGCGTTTATTTCGGGCTGAAAAACACGTTTTGAAAAGTGTACTGTTACTGCCCCATAACTTACATGGGGTTGACCAAACTTGCAGAAACATGTTTATTTCTGCTGAAAAACATGTTTTGACACTTTCAGCACACTGGGGTTAAGATCTGAGTGTGTGGGCTCTTCTGAGCCTTGTTGCTACATGGGGATTCAGTTGTCTGAAAAAACGCGTTTATTTCGGGCTGAAAAACACGTTTTGCAGAGTGTACTGTTACTGCCCCATAACTTACATGGGGTTGACCAAACTTGCAGAAACATGTTTATTTCTGCTGAAAAACACGTTTTGACCCTTTCTGCACACTGGGGTTAAGATCTGAGTGTGTGGGCTCTTCTGAGCCTTGCTGCTACATGGGTATTCAGTTGTCTGAAAAAACGCGTTTATTTCGGGCTGAAAAACACGTTTTGAAAAGTGTACTGTTACTGCCCCATAACTTACATGGGGTTGACCAAACTTGCAGAAACATGTTTATTTCTGCTGAAAAACATGTTTTGACCCTTTCTGCACACTGGGGTTAAGATCTGAGTGTGTGGGCTCTTCTGAGCCTTGCTGCTACATGGGTATTCAGTTGTCTGAAAAAACGCGTTTATTTCGGGCTGAAAAACACGTTTTGAAAAGTGTACTGTTACTGCCCCATAACTTACATGGGGTTGACCAAACTTGCAGAAACATGTTTATTTCTGCTGAAAAACATGTTTTGACACTTTCTGCACACTGGGGTTAAGATCTGAGTGTGTGGGCTCTTCTGAGCCTTGCTGCTACATGGGTATTCAGTTGTCTGAAAAAACGCGTTTATTTCGGGCTGAAAAACACGTTTTGAAAAGTGTACTGTTACTCCCCCATAACTTACATGGGGTTGACCAAACTTGCAGAAACATGTTTATTTCTGCTGAAAAACATGTTTTGAACCTTTCTGCACACTGGGGTTAAGATCTGAGTGTGTGGGCTCTTCTGAGCCTTGTTGCTACATGGGGATTCAGTTGTCTGAAAAAACGCGTTTATTTCGGGCTGAAAAACACGTTTTGAAAAGTGTACTGTTACTGCCCCATAACTTACATGGGGTTGACCAAACTTGCAGAAACATGTTTATTTCTGCTGAAAAACACGTTTTGACACTTTCAGCACACTGGGGTTAAGATCTGAGTGTGTGGGCTCTTCTGAGCCTTGTTGCTACATGGGGATTCAGTTGTCTGAAAAAACGCGTTTATTTCGGGCTGAAAAACACGTTTTGAAAAGTGTACTGTTACTGCCCCATAACTTACATGGGGTTGACCAAACTTGCAGAAACATGTTTATTTCTGCTGAAAAACATGTTTTGACACTTTCAGCACACTGGGGTTAAGATCTGAGTGTGTGGGCTCTTCTGAGCCTTGCTGCTACATGGGGATTCAGTTGTCTGAAAAAACGCGTTTATTTCGGGCTGAAAAACACGTTTTGAAAAGTGTACTGTTACTGCCCCATAGCTTACATGGGGTTGACCAAACTTGCAGAAACATGTTTATTTCTGCTGAAAAACACGTTTTGACCCTTTCTGCACACTGGGGTTAAGATCTGAGTATGTGGGCTCTTCTGAGCCTTGCTGCTACATGGGTATTCAGTTGTCTGAAAAAACGCGTTTATTTCGGGCTGAAAAACACGTTTTGAAAAGTGTACTGTTACTGCCCCATAACTTACATGGGGTTGACCAAACTTGCAGAAACATGTTTATTTCTGCTGAAAAACACGTTTTGACACTTTCAGCACACTGGGGTTAAGATCTGAGTGTGTGGGCTCTTCTGAGCCTTGTTGCTACATGGGGATTCAGTTGTCTGAAAAAACGCGTTTATTTCGGGCTGAAAAACACGTTTTGAAAAGTGTACTGTTACTGCCCCATAACTTACATGGGGTTGACCAAACTTGCAGAAACATGTTTATTTCTGCTGAAAAACATGTTTTGACACTTTCAGCACACTGGGGTTAAGATCTGAGTGTGTGGGCTCTTCTGAGCCTTGCTGCTACATGGGGATTCAGTTGTCTGAAAAAACGCGTTTATTTCGGGCTGAAAAACACGTTTTGAAAAGTGTACTGTTACTGCCCCATAACTTACATGGGGTTGACCAAACTTGCAGAAACATGTTTATTTCTGCTGAAAAACATGTTTTGACACTTTCAGCACACTGGGGTTAAGATCTGAGTGTGTGGGCTCTTCTGAGCCTTGCTGCTACATGAGGATTCAGTTGTCTGAAAAAACGCGTTTATTTCGGGCTGAAAAACACGTTTTGAAAAGTGTACTGTTACTGCCCCATAACTTACATGGGGTTGACCAAACTTGCAGAAACATGTTTATTTCTGCTGAAAAACATGTTTTGACACTTTCAGCACACTGGGGTTAAGATCTGAGTGTGTGGGCTCTTCTGAGCCTTGCTGCTACATGGGGATTCAGTTGTCTGAAAAAACGCGTTTATTTCGGGCTGAAAAACACGTTTTGCAGAGTGTACTGTTACTGCCCCATAACTTACATGGGGTTGACCAAACTTGCAGAAACATGTTTATTTCTGCTGAAAAACACGTTTTGACCCTTTCTGCACACTGGGGTTAAGATCTGAGTGTGTGGGCTCTTCTGAGCCTTGCTGCTACATGGGGATTCAGTTGTCTGAAAAAACGCGTTTATTTCGGGCTGAAAAACACGTTTTGAAAAGTGTACTGTTACTGCCCCATAACTTACATGGGGTTGACCAAACTTGCAGAAACATGTTTATTTCTGCTGAAAAACATGTTTTGAACCTTTCTGCACACTGGGGTTAAGATCTGAGTGTGTGGGCTCTTCTGAGCCTTGTTGCTACATGGGGATTCAGTTGTCTGAAAAAACGCGTTTATTTCGGGCTGAAAAACACGTTTTGAAAAGTGTACTGTTACTGCCCCATAACTTACATGGGGTTGACCAAACTTGCAGAAACATGTTTATTTCTGCTGAAAAACACGTTTTGACACTTTCAGCACACTGGGGTTAAGATCTGAGTGTGTGGGCTCTTCTGAGCCTTGTTGCTACATGGGGATTCAGTTGTCTGAAAAAACGCGTTTATTTCGGGCTGAAAAACACGTTTTGAAAAGTGTACTGTTACTGCCCCATAACTTACATGGGGTTGACCAAACTTGCAGAAACATGTTTATTTCTGCTGAAAAACATGTTTTGACACTTTCAGCACACTGGGGTTAAGATCTGAGTGTGTGGGCTCTTCTGAGCCTTGCTGCTACATGGGGATTCAGTTGTCTGAAAAAACGCGTTTATTTCGGGCTGAAAAACACGTTTTGAAAAGTGTACTGTTACTGCCCCATAACTTACATGGGGTTGACCAAACTTGCAGAAACATGTTTATTTCTGCTGAAAAACACGTTTTGACCCTTTCTGCACACTGGGGTTAAGATCTGAGTGTGTGGGCTCTTCTGAGCCTTGCTGCTACATGGGTATTCAGTTGTCTGAAAAAACGCGTTTATTTCGGGCTGAAAAACACGTTTTGAAAAGTGTACTGTTACTGCCCCATAACTTACATGGGGTTGACCAAACTTGCAGAAACATGTTTATTTCTGCTGAAAAACACGTTTTGACACTTTCAGCACACTGGGGTTAAGATCTGAGTGTGTGGGCTCTTCTGAGCCTTGTTGCTACATGGGGATTCAGTTGTCTGAAAAAACGCGTTTATTTCGGGCTGAAAAACACGTTTTGAAAAGTGTACTGTTACTGCCCCATAACTTACATGGGGTTGACCAAACTTGCAGAAACATGTTTATTTCTGCTGAAAAACATGTTTTGACACTTTCAGCACACTGGGGTTAAGATCTGAGTGTGTGGGCTCTTCTGAGCCTTGCTGCTACATGGGGATTCAGTTGTCTGAAAAAACGCGTTTATTTCGGGCTGAAAAACACGTTTTGAAAAGTGTACTGTTACTGCCCCATAACTTACATGGGGTTGACCAAACCTGCAGAAACATGTTTATTTCTGCTGAAAAACATGTTTTGACACTTTCAGCACACTGGGGTTAAGATCTGAGTGTGTGGGCTCTTCTGAGCCTTGTTGCTACATGGGGATTCAGTTGTCTGAAAAAACGCGTTTATTTCGGGCTGAAAAACACGTTTTGCAGAGTGTACTGTTACTGCCCCATAACTTACATGGGGTTGACCAAACTTGCAGAAACATGTTTATTTCTGCTGAAAAACACGTTTTGACCCTTTCTGCACACTGGGGTTAAGATCTGAGTGTGTGGGCTCTTCTGAGCCTTGCTGCTACATGGGGATTCAGTTGTCTGAAAAAACGCGTTTATTTCGGGCTGAAAAACACGTTTTGAAAAGTGTACTGTTACTGCCCCATAACTTACATGGGGTTGACCAAACTTGCAGAAACATGTTTATTTCTGCTGAAAAACATGTTTTGACCCTTTCTGCACACTGGGGTTAAGATCTGAGTGTGTGGGCTCTTCTGAGCCTTGTTGCTACATGGGGATTCAGTTGTCTGAAAAAACGCGTTTATTTCGGGCTGAAAAACACGTTTTGAAAAGTGTACTGTTACTGCCCCATAACTTACATGGGGTTGACCAAACTTGCAGAAACATGTTTATTTCTGCTGAAAAACATGTTTTGACACTTTCAGCACACTGGGGTTAAGATCTGAGTGTGTGGGCTCTTCTGAGCCTTGCTGCTACATGGGGATTCAGTTGTCTGAAAAAACGCGTTTATTTCGGGCTGAAAAACACGTTTTGAAAAGTGTACTGTTACTGCCCCATAACTTACATGGGGTTGACCAAACTTGCAGAAACATGTTTATTTCTGCTGAAAAACATGTTTTGACACTTTCAGCACACTGGGGTTAAGATCTGAGTGTGTGGGCTCTTCTGAGCCTTGTTGCTACATGGGGATTCAGTTGTCTGAAAAAACGCGTTTATTTCGGGCTGAAAAACACGTTTTGAAAAGTGTACTGTTACTGCCCCATAACTTACATGGGGTTGACCAAACTTGCAGAAACATGTTTATTTCTGCTGAAAAACATGTTTTGACCCTTTCTGCACACTGGGGTTAAGAGCTGAGTGTGTGGGCTCTTCTGAGACTTGCTGCTACATAGGGATTCAGTTGTCTGAAAAAACGCGTTTATTTCGGGCTGAAAAACACGTTTTGAAAAGTGTACTGTTACTGCCCCATAACTTACATGGGGTTGACCAAACCTGCAGAAACATGTTTATTTCTGCTGAAAAACATGTTTTGACACTTTCAGCACACTGGGGTTAAGATCTGAGTGTGTGGGCTCTTCTGAGCCTTGTTGCTACATGGGGATTCAGTTGTCTGAAAAAACGCGTTTATTTCGGGCTGAAAAACACGTTTTGCAGAGTGTACTGTTACTGCCCCATAACTTACATGGGGTTGACCAAACTTGCAGAAACATGTTTATTTCTGCTGAAAAACACGTTTTGACCCTTTCTGCACACTGGGGTTAAGATCTGAGTGTGTGGGCTCTTCTGAGCCTTGCTGCTACATGGGTATTCAGTTGTCTGAAAAAACGCGTTTATTTCGGGCTGAAAAACACGTTTTGAAAAGTGTACTGTTACTGCCCCATAACTTACATGGGGTTGACCAAACTTGCAGAAACATGTTTATTTCTGCTGAAAAACATGTTTTGACCCTTTCTGCACACTGGGGTTAAGATCTGAGTGTGTGGGCTCTTCTGAGCCTTGTTGCTACATGGGGATTCAGTTGTCTGAAAAAACGCGTTTATTTCGGGCTGAAAAACACGTTTTGAAAAGTGTACTGTTACTGCCCCATAACTTACATGGGGTTGACCAAACTTGCAGAAACATGTTTATTTCTGCTGAAAAACATGTTTTGACACTTTCAGCACACTGGGGTTAAGATCTGAGTGTGTGGGCTCTTCTGAGCCTTGCTGCTACATGGGGATTCAGTTGTCTGAAAAAACGCGTTTATTTCGGGCTGAAAAACACGTTTTGAAAAGTGTACTGTTACTGCCCCATAACTTACATGGGGTTGACCAAACTTGCAGAAACATGTTTATTTCTGCTGAAAAACATGTTTTGACACTTTCAGCACACTGGGGTTAAGATCTGAGTGTGTGGGCTCTTCTGAGCCTTGTTGCTACATGGGGATTCAGTTGTCTGAAAAAACGCGTTTATTTCGGGCTGAAAAACACGTTTTGAAAAGTGTACTGTTACTGCCCCATAACTTACATGGGGTTGACCAAACTTGCAGAAACATGTTTATTTCTGCTGAAAAACATGTTTTGACCCTTTCTGCACACTGGGGTTAAGAGCTGAGTGTGTGGGCTCTTCTGAGACTTGCTGCTACATAGGGATTCAGTTGTCTGAAAAAACGCGTTTATTTCGGGCTGAAAAACACGTTTTGAAAAGTGTACTGTTACTGCCCCATAACTTACATGGGGTTGACCAAACCTGCAGAAACATGTTTATTTCTGCTGAAAAACATGTCTTGTCACTTTCAGCACACTGGGGTTAAGATCTGAGTGTGTGGGCTCTTCTGAGCCTTGTTGCTACATGGGGATTCAGTTGTCTGAAAAAACGCGTTTATTTCGGGCTGAAAAACACGTTTTGAAAAGTGTACTGTTACTGCCCCATAACTTACATGGGGTTGACCAAACTTGCAGAAACATGTTTATTTCTGCTGAAAAACATGTTTTGACACTTTCAGCACACTGGGGTTAAGATCTGAGTGTGTGGGCTCTTCTGAGCCTTGTTGCTACATGGGGATTCAGTTGTCTGAAAAAACGCGTTTATTTCGGGCTGAAAAACACGTTTTGAAAAGTGTACTGTTACTGCCCCATAACTTACATGGGGTTGACCAAACTTGCAGAAACATGTTTATTTCTGCTGAAAAACATGTTTTGACACTTTCAGCACACTGGGGTTAAGATCTGAGTGTGTGGGCTCCTCTGAGCCTTGTTGCTACATGGGGATTCAGTTGTCTGAAAAAACGCGTTTATTTCGGGCTGAAAAACACGTTTTGAAAAGTGTACTGTTACTGCCCCATAACTTACATGGGGTTGACCAAACTTGCAGAAACATGTTTATTTCTGCTGAAAAACATGTTTTGACACTTTCAGCACACTGGGGTTAAGATCTGAGTGTGTGGGCTCTTCTGAGCCTTGCTGCTACATGGGGATTCAGTTGTCTGAAAAAACGCGTTTATTTCAGGCTGAAAAACACGTTTTGAAAAGTGTACTGTTACTGCCCCATAACTTACATGGGGTTGACCAAACTTGCAGAAACATGTTTATTTCTGCTGAAAAACATGTTTTGACACTTTCAGCACACTGGGGTTAAGATCTGAGTGTGTGGGCTCTTCTGAGCCTTGCTGCTACATGGGGATTCAGTTGTCTGAAAAAACGCGTTTATTTCGGGCTGAAAAACACGTTTTGCAGAGTGTACTGTTACTGCCCCATAACTTACATGGGGTTGACCAAACTTGCAGAAACATGTTTATTTCTGCTGAAAAACACGTTTTGACCCTTTCTGCACACTGGGGTTAAGATCTGAGTGTGTGGGCTCTTCTGAGCCTTGCTGCTACATGGGTATTCAGTTGTCTGAAAAAACGCGTTTATTTCGGGCTGAAAAACACGTTTTGAAAAGTGTACTGTTACTGCCCGATAACTTACATGGGGTTGACCAAACTTGCAGAAACATGTTTATTTCTGCTGAAAAACATGTTTTGACACTTTCAGCACACTGGGGTTAAGATCTGAGTGTGTGGGCTCTTCTGAGCCTTGTTGCTACATGGGGATTCAGTTGTCTGAAAAAACGCGTTTATTTCGGGCTGAAAAACACGTTTTGAAAAGTGTACTGTTACTGCCCCATAACTTACATGGGGTTGACCAAACTTGCAGAAACATGTTTATTTCTGCTGAAAAACATGTTTTGACACTTTCAGCACACTGGGGTTAAGATCTGAGTGTGTGGGCTCTTCTGAGCCTTGCTGCTACATGGGGATTCAGTTGTCTGAAAAAACGCGTTTATTTCGGGCTGAAAAACACGTTTTGAAAAGTGTACTGTTACTGCCCCATAACTTACATGGGGTTGACCAAACTTGCAGAAACATGTTTATTTCTGCTGAAAAACATGTTTTGACACTTTCAGCACACTGGGGTTAAGATCTGAGTGTGTGGGCTCTTCTGAGCCTTGCTGCTACATGGGGATTCAGTTGTCTGAAAAAACGCGTTTATTTCGGGCTGAAAAACACGTTTTGCAGAGTGTACTGTTACTGCCCCATAACTTACATGGGGTTGACCAAACTTGCAGAAACATGTTTATTTCTGCTGAAAAACATGTTTTAACACTTTCAGCACACTGGGGTTAAGATCTGAGTGTGTGGGCTCTTCTGAGCCTTGCTGCTACATGGGGATTCAGTTGTCTGAAAAAACGCGTTTATTTCGGGCTGAAAAACACGTTTTGAAAAGTGTACTGTTACTGCCCCATAACTTACATGGGGTTGACCAAACTTGCAGAAACATGTTTATTTCTGCTGAAAAACATGTTTTGACCCTTTCTGCACACTGGGGTTAAGATCTGAGTGTGTGGGCTCTTCTGAGCCTTGTTGCTACATGGGGATTCAGTTGTCTGAAAAAACGCGTTTATTTCGGGCTGAAAAACACGTTTTGAAAAGTGTACTGTTACTGCCCCATAACTTACATGGGGTTGACCAAACCTGCAGAAACATGTTTATTTCTGCTGAAAAACATGTTTTGACACTTTCAGCACACTGGGGTTAAGATCTGAGTGTGTGGGCTCTTCTGAGCCTTGCTGCTACATGGGGATTCAGTTGTCTGAAAAAACGCGTTTATTTCGGGCTGAAAAACACGTTTTGAAAAGTGTACTGTTACTGCCCCATAACTTACATGGGGTTGACCAAACTTGCAGAAACATGTTTATTTCTGCTGAAAAACACGTTTTGACCCTTTCTGCACACTGGGGTTAAGATCTGAGTGTGTGGGCTCTTCTGAGCCTTGCTGCTACATGGGTATTCAGTTGTCTGAAAAAACGCGTTTATTTCGGGCTGAAAAACACGTTTTGAAAAGTGTACTGTTACTGCCCCATAACTTACATGGGGTTGACCAAACTTGCAGAAACATGTTTATTTCTGCTGAAAAACATGTTTTGAACCTTTCTGCACACTGGGGTTAAGATCTGAGTGTGTGGGCTCTTCTGAGCCTTGTTGCTACATGGGGATTCAGTTGTCTGAAAAAACGCGTTTATTTCGGGCTGAAAAACACGTTTTGAAAAGTGTACTGTTACTGCCCCATAACTTACATGGGGTTGACCAAACTTGCAGAAACATGTTTATTTCTGCTGAAAAACACGTTTTGACACTTTCAGCACACTGGGGTTAAGATCTGAGTGTGTGGGCTCTTCTGAGCCTTGTTGCTACATGGGGATTCAGTTGTCTGAAAAAACGCGTTTATTTCGGGCTGAAAAACACGTTTTGAAAAGTGTACTGTTACTGCCCCATAACTTACATGGGGTTGACCAAACTTGCAGAAACATGTTTATTTCTGCTGAAAAACATGTTTTGACACTTTCAGCACACTGGGGTTAAGATCTGAGTGTGTGGGCTCTTTTGAGCCTTGCTGCTACATGGGGATTCAGTTGTCTGAAAAAACGCGTTTATTTCGGGCTGAAAAACACGTTTTGAAAAGTGTACTGTTACTGCCCCATAACTTACATGGGGTTGACCAAACTTGCAGAAACATGTTTATTTCTGCTGAAAAACATGTTTTGACACTTTCAGCACACTGGGGTTAAGATCTGAGTGTGTGGGCTCTTCTGAGCCTTGCTGCTACATGGGGATTCAGTTGTCTGAAAAAACGCGTTTATTTCGGGCTGAAAAACACGTTTTGCAGAGTGTACTGTTACTGCCCCATAACTTACATGGGGTTGACCAAACTTGCAGAAACATGTTTATTTCTGCTGAAAAACATGTTTTGACACTTTCAGCACACTGGGGTTAAGATCTGAGTGTGTGGGCTCTTCTGAGCCTTGCTGCTACATGGGGATTCAGTTGTCTGAAAAAACGCGTTTATTTCGGGCTGAAAAACACGTTTTGAAAAGTGTACTGTTACTGCCCCATAACTTACATGGGGTTGACCAAACTTGCAGAAACATGTTTATTTCTGCTGAAAAACATGTTTTGACCCTTTCTGCACACTGGGGTTAAGATCTGAGTGTGTGGGCTCTTCTGAGCCTTGTTGCTACATGGGGATTCAGTTGTCTGAAAAAACGCGTTTATTTCGGGCTGAAAAACACGTTTTGAAAAGTGTACTGTTACTGCCCCATAACTTACATGGGGTTGACCAAACTTGCAGAAACATGTTTATTTCTGCTGAAAAACATGTTTTGACCCTTTCTGCACACTGGGGTTAAGAGCTGAGTGTGTGGGCTCTTCTGAGACTTGCTGCTACATAGGGATTCAGTTGTCTGAAAAAACGCGTTTATTTCGGGCTGAAAAACACGTTTTGAAAAGTGTACTGTTACTGCCCCATAACTTACATGGGGTTGACCAAACCTGCAGAAACATGTTTATTTCTGCTGAAAAACATGTTTTGACACTTTCAGCACACTGGGGTTAAGATCTGAGTGTGTGGGCTCTTCTGAGCCTTGCTGCTACATGGGGATTCAGTTGTCTGAAAAAAAGCGTTTATTTCGGGCTGAAAAACACGTTTTGAAAAGTGTACTGTTACTGCCCCATAACTTACATGGGGTTGACCAAACTTGCAGAAACATGTTTATTTCTGCTGAAAAACACGTTTTGACCCTTTCTGCACACTGCGGTTAAGATCTGAGTGTGTGGGCTCTTCTGAGCCTTGCTGCTACATGGGTATTCAGTTGTCTGAAAAAACGCGTTTATTTCGGGCTGAAAAACACGTTTTGAAAAGTGTACTGTTACTGCCCCATAACTTACATGGGGTTGACCAAACTTGCAGAAACATGTTTATTTCTGCTGAAAAACATGTTTTGAACCTTTCTGCACACTGGGGTTAAGATCTGAGTGTGTGGGCTCTTCTGAGCCTTGTTGCTACATGGGGATTCAGTTGTCTGAAAAAACGCGTTTATTTCGGGCTGAAAAACACGTTTTGAAAAGTGTACTGTTACTGCCCCATAACTTACATGGGGTTGACCAAACTTGCAGAAACATGTTTATTTCTGCTGAAAAACACGTTTTGACACTTTCAGCACACTGGGGTTAAGATCTGAGTGTGTGGGCTCTTCTGAGCCTTGTTGCTACATGGGGATTCAGTTGTCTGAAAAAACGCGTTTATTTCGGGCTGAAAAACACGTTTTGAAAAGTGTACTGTTACTGCCCCATAACTTACATGGGGTTGACCAAACTTGCAGAAACATGTTTATTTCTGCTGAAAAACATGTTTTGACACTTTCAGCACACTGGGGTTAAGATCTGAGTGTGTGGGCTCTTCTGAGCCTTGCTGCTACATGGGGATTCAGTTGTCTGAAAAAACGCGTTTATTTCGGGCTGAAAAACACGTTTTGAAAAGTGTACTGTTACTGCCCCATAACTTACATGGGGTTGACCAAACTTGCAGAAACATGTTTATTTCTGCTAAAAAACATGTTTTGACACTTTCAGCACACTGGGGTTAAGATCTGAGTGTGTGGGCTCTTCTGAGCCTTGCTGCTACATGGGGATTCAGTTGTCTGAAAAAACGCGTTTATTTCGGGCTGAAAAACACGTTTTGAAAAGTGTACTGTTACTGCCCCATAACTTACATGGGGTTGACCAAACTTGCAGAAACATGTTTATTTCTGCTGAAAAACATGTTTTGACACTTTCAGCACACTGGGGTTAAGATCTGAGTGTGTGGGCTCTTCTGAGCCTTGCTGCTACATGGGGATTCAGTTGTCTGAAAAAACGCGTTTATTTCGGGCTGAAAAACACGTTTTGCAGAGTGTACTGTTACTGCCCCATAACTTACATGGGGTTGACCAAACTTGCAGAAACATGTTTATTTCTGCTGAAAAACATGTTTTGACCCTTTCTGCACACTGGGGTTAAGAGCTGAGTGTGTGGGCTCTTCTGAGACTTGCTGCTACATAGGGATTCAGTTGTCTGAAAAAACGCGTTTATTTCGGGCTGAAAAACACGTTTTGAAAAGTGTACTGTTACTGCCCCATAACTTACATGGGGTTGACCAAACCTGCAGAAACATGTTTATTTCTGCTGAAAAACATGTCTTGACACTTTCAGCACACTGGGGTTAAGATCTGAGTGTGTGGGCTCTTCTGAGCCTTGTTGCTACATGGGGATTCAGTTGTCTGAAAAAACGCGTTTATTTCGGGCTGAAAAACACGTTTTGAAAAGTGTACTGTTACTGCCCCATAACTTACATGGGGTTGACCAAACTTGCAGAAACATGTTTATTTCTGCTGAAAAACACGTTTTGACCCTTTCTGCACACTGGGGTTAAGATCTGAGTGTGTGGGCTCTTCTGAGCCTTGCTGCTACATGGGTATTCAGTTGTCTGAAAAAACGCGTTTATTTCGGGCTGAAAAACACGTTTTGAAAAGTGTACTGTTACTGCCCCATAACTTACATGGGGTTGACCAAACTTGCAGAAACATGTTTATTTCTGCTGAAAAACATGTTTTGAACCTTTCTGCACACTGGGGTTAAGATCTGAGTGTGTGGGCTCTTCTGAGCCTTGTTGCTACATGGGGATTCAGTTGTCTGAAAAAACGCGTTTATTTCGGGCTGAAAAACACGTTTTGAAAAGTGTACTGTTACTGCCCCATAACTTACATGGGGTTGACCAAACTTGCAGAAACATGTTTATTTCTGCTGAAAAACACGTTTTGACACTTTCAGCACACTGGGGTTAAGATCTGAGTGTGTGGGCTCTTCTGAGCCTTGTTGCTACATGGGGATTCAGTTGTCTGAAAAAACGCGTTTATTTCGGGCTGAAAAACACGTTTTGAAAAGTGTACTGTTACTGCCCCATAACTTACATGGGGTTGACCAAACTTGCAGAAACATGTTTATTTCTGCTGAAAAACATGTTTTGACACTTTCAGCACACTGGGGTTAAGATCTGAGTGTGTGGGCTCTTCTGAGCCTTGCTGCTACATGGGGATTCAGTTGTCTGAAAAAACGCGTTTATTTCGGGCTGAAAAACACGTTTTGAAAAGTGTACTGTTACTGCCCCATAACTTACATGGGGTTGACCAAACTTGCAGAAACATGTTTATTTCTGCTGAAAAACACGTTTTGACCCTTTCTGCACACTGGGGTTAAGATCTGAGTGTGTGGGCTCTTCTGAGCCTTGCTGCTACATGGGTATTCAGTTGTCTGAAAAAACGCGTTTATTTCGGGCTGAAAAACACGTTTTGAAAAGTGTACTGTTACTGCCCCATAACTTACATGGGGTTGACCAAACTTGCAGAAACATGTTTATTTCTGCTAAAAAACATGTTTTGACACTTTCAGCACACTGGGGTTAAGATCTGAGTGTGTGGGCTCTTCTGAGCCTTGCTGCTACATGGGGATTCAGTTGTCTGAAAAAACGCGTTTATTTCGGGCTGAAAAACACGTTTTGAAAAGTGTACTGTTACTGCCCCATAACTTACATGGGGTTGACCAAACTTGCAGAAACATGTTTATTTCTGCTGAAAAACATGTTTTGACACTTTCAGCACACTGGGGTTAAGATCTGAGTGTGTGGGCTCTTCTGAGCCTTGCTGCTACATGGGGATTCAGTTGTCTGAAAAAACGCGTTTATTTCGGGCTGAAAAACACGTTTTGCAGAGTGTACTGTTACTGCCCCATAACTTACATGGGGTTGACCAAACTTGCAGAAACATGTTTATTTCTGCTGAAAAACACGTTTTGACCCTTTCTGCACACTGGGGTTAAGATCTGAGTGTGTGGGCTCTTCTGAGCCTTGCTGCTACATGGGTATTCAGTTGTCTGAAAAAACGCGTTTATTTCGGGCTGAAAAACACGTTTTGAAAAGTGTACTGTTACTGCCCCATAACTTACATGGGGTTGACCAAACTTGCAGAAACATGTTTATTTCTGCTGAAAAACATGTTTTGACCCTTTCTGCACACTGGGGTTAAGATCTGAGTGTGTGGGCTCTTCTGAGCCTTGCTGCTACATGGGTATTCAGTTGTCTGAAAAAACGCGTTTATTTCGGGCTGAAAAACACGTTTTGAAAAGTGTACTGTTACTGCCCCATAACTTACATGGGGTTGACCAAACTTGCAGAAACATGTTTATTTCTGCTGAAAAACATGTTTTGACCCTTTCTGCACACTGGGGTTAAGAGCTGAGTGTGTGGGCTCTTCTGAGACTTGCTGCTACATAGGGATTCAGTTGTCTGAAAAAACGCGTTTATTTCGGGCTGAAAAACACGTTTTGAAAAGTGTACTGTTACTGCCCCATAACTTACATGGGGTTGACCAAACTTGCAGAAACATGTTTATTTCTGCTGAAAAACATGTTTTGACACTTTCAGCACACTGGGGTTAAGATCTGAGTGTGTGGGCTCTTCTGAGCCTTGTTGCTACATGGGGATTCAGTTGTCTGAAAAAACGCGTTTATTTCGGGCTGAAAAACACGTTTTGAAAAGTGTACTGTTACTGCCCCATAACTTACATGGGGTTGACCAAACTTGCAGAAACATGTTTATTTCTGCTGAAAAACATGTTTTGACACTTTCAGCACACTGGGGTTAAGATCTGAGTGTGTGGGCTCTTCTGAGCCTTGTTGCTACATGGGGATTCAGTTGTCTGAAAAAACGCGTTTATTTCGGGCTGAAAAACACGTTTTGAAAAGTGTACTGTTACTGCCCCATAACTTACATGGGGTTGACCAAACTTGCAGAAACATGTTTATTTCTGCTGAAAAACATGTTTTGACACTTTCAGCACACTGGGGTTAAGATCTGAGTGTGTGGGCTCTTCTGAGCCTTGTTGCTACATGGGGATTCAGTTGTCTGAAAAAACGCGTTTATTTCGGGCTGAAAAACACGTTTTGAAAAGTGTACTGTTACTGCCCCATAACTTACATGGGGTTGACCAAACTTGCAGAAACATGTTTATTTCTGCTGAAAAACATGTTTTGACACTTTCAGCACACTGGGGTTAAGATCTGAGTGTGTGGGCTCTTCTGAGCCTTGCTGCTACATGGGGATTCAGTTGTCTGAAAAAACGCGTTTATTTCGGGCTGAAAAACACGTTTTGAAAAGTGTACTGTTACTGCCCCATAACTTACATGGGGTTGACCAAACTTGCAGAAACATGTTTATTTCTGCTGAAAAACATGTTTTGACCCTTTCTGCACACTGGGGTTAAGAGCTGAGTGTGTGGGCTCTTCTGAGACTTGCTGCTACATAGGGATTCAGTTGTCTGAAAAAACGCGTTTATTTCGGGCTGAAAAACACGTTTTGAAAAGTGTACTGTTACTGCCCCATAACTTACATGGGGTTGACCAAACCTGCAGAAACATGTTTATTTCTGCTGAAAAACATGTTTTGACACTTTCAGCACACTGGGGTTAAGATCTGAGTGTGTGGGCTCTTCTGAGCCTTGCTGCTACATGGGGATTCAGTTGTCTGAAAAAAAGCGTTTATTTCGGGCTGAAAAACACGTTTTGAAAAGTGTACTGTTACTGCCCCATAACTTACATGGGGTTGACCAAACTTGCAGAAACATGTTTATTTCTGCTGAAAAACACGTTTTGACCCTTTCTGCACACTGGGGTTAAGATCTGAGTGTGTGGGCTCTTCTGAGCCTTGCTGCTACATGGGTATTCAGTTGTCTGAAAAAACGCGTTTATTTCGGGCTGAAAAACACGTTTTGAAAAGTGTACTGTTACTGCCCCATAACTTACATGGGGTTGACCAAACTTGCAGAAACATGTTTATTTCTGCTGAAAAACATGTTTTGAACCTTTCTGCACACTGGGGTTAAGATCTGAGTGTGTGGGCTCTTCTGAGCCTTGTTGCTACATGGGGATTCAGTTGTCTGAAAAAACGCGTTTATTTCGGGCTGAAAAACACGTTTTGAAAAGTGTACTGTTACTGCCCCATAACTTACATGGGGTTGACCAAACTTGCAGAAACATGTTTATTTCTGCTAAAAAACATGTTTTGACACTTTCAGCACACTGGGGTTAAGATCTGAGTGTGTGGGCTCTTCTGAGCCTTGCTGCTACATGGGGATTCAGTTGTCTGAAAAAACGCGTTTATTTCGGGCTGAAAAACACGTTTTGAAAAGTGTACTGTTACTGCCCCATAACTTACATGGGGTTGACCAAACTTGCAGAAACATGTTTATTTCTGCTGAAAAACATGTTTTGACACTTTCAGCACACTGGGGTTAAGATCTGAGTGTGTGGGCTCTTCTGAGCCTTGTTGCTACATGGGGATTCAGTTGTCTGAAAAAACGCGTTTATTTCGGGCTGAAAAACACGTTTTGAAAAGTGTACTGTTACTGCCCCATAACTTACATGGGGTTGACCAAACTTGCAGAAACATGTTTATTTCTGCTGAAAAACATGTTTTGACACTTTCAGCACACTGGGGTTAAGATCTGAGTGTGTGGGCTCTTCTGAGCCTTGTTGCTACATGGGGATTCAGTTGTCTGAAAAAACGCGTTTATTTCGGGCTGAAAAACACGTTTTGAAAAGTGTACTGTTACTGCCCCATAACTTACATGGGGTTGACCAAACTTGCAGAAACATGTTTATTTCTGCTGAAAAACATGTTTTGACACTTTCAGCACACTGGGGTTAAGATCTGAGTGTGTGGGCTCTTCTGAGCCTTGCTGCTACATGGGGATTCAGTTGTCTGAAAAAACGCGTTTATTTCGGGCTGAAAAACACGTTTTGAAAAGTGTACTGTTACTGCCCCATAACTTACATGGGGTTGACCAAACTTGCAGAAACATGTTTATTTCTGCTGAAAAACATGTTTTGACCCTTTCTGCACACTGGGGTTAAGAGCTGAGTGTGTGGGCTCTTCTGAGACTTGCTGCTACATAGGGATTCAGTTGTCTGAAAAAACGCGTTTATTTCGGGCTGAAAAACACGTTTTGAAAAGTGTACTGTTACTGCCCCATAACTTACATGGGGTTGACCAAACCTGCAGAAACATGTTTATTTCTGCTGAAAAACATGTTTTGACACTTTCAGCACACTGGGGTTAAGATCTGAGTGTGTGGGCTCTTCTGAGCCTTGCTGCTACATGGGGATTCAGTTGTCTGAAAAAAAGCGTTTATTTCGGGCTGAAAAACACGTTTTGAAAAGTGTACTGTTACTGCCCCATAACTTACATGGGGTTGACCAAACTTGCAGAAACATGTTTATTTCTGCTGAAAAACACGTTTTGACCCTTTCTGCACACTGGGGTTAAGATCTGAGTGTGTGGGCTCTTCTGAGCCTTGCTGCTACATGGGTATTCAGTTGTCTGAAAAAACGCGTTTATTTCGGGCTGAAAAACACGTTTTGAAAAGTGTACTGTTACTGCCCCATAACTTACATGGGGTTGACCAAACTTGCAGAAACATGTTTATTTCTGCTGAAAAACATGTTTTGACCCTTTCTGCACACTGGGGTTAAGATCTGAGTGTGTGGGCTCTTCTGAGCCTTGCTGCTACATGGGTATTCAGTTGTCTGAAAAAACGCGTTTATTTCGGGCTGAAAAACACGTTTTGAAAAGTGTACTGTTACTGCCCCATAACTTACATGGGGTTGACCAAACTTGCAGAAACATGTTTATTTCTGCTGAAAAACATGTTTTGACACTTTCAGCACACTGGGGTTAAGATCTGAGTGTGTGGGCTCTTCTGAGCCTTGTTGCTACATGGGGATTCAGTTGTCTGAAAAAACGCGTTTATTTCGGGCTGAAAAACACGTTTTGAAAAGTGTACTGTTACTGCCCCATAACTTACATGGGGTTGACCAAACTTGCAGAAACATGTTTATTTCTGCTGAAAAACATGTTTTGACCCTTTCTGCACACTGGGGTTAAGAGCTGAGTGTGTGGGCTCTTCTGAGACTTGCTGCTACATAGGGATTCAGTTGTCTGAAAAAACGCGTTTATTTCGGGCTGAAAAACACGTTTTGAAAAGTGTACTGTTACTGCCCCATAACTTACATGGGGTTGACCAAACCTGCAGAAACATGTTTATTTCTGCTGAAAAACATGTTTTGACACTTTCAGCACACTGGGGTTAAGATCTGAGTGTGTGGGCTCTTCTGAGCCTTGCTGCTACATGGGGATTCAGTTGTCTGAAAAAAAGCGTTTATTTCGGGCTGAAAAACACGTTTTGAAAAGTGTACTGTTACTGCCCCATAACTTACATGGGGTTGACCAAACTTGCAGAAACATGTTTATTTCTGCTGAAAAACACGTTTTTACCCTTTCTGCACACTGGGGTTAAGATCTGAGTGTGTGGGCTCTTCTGAGCCTTGCTGCTACATGGGTATTCAGTTGTCTGAAAAAACGCGTTTATTTCGGGCTGAAAAACACGTTTTGAAAAGTGTACTGTTACTGCCCCATAACTTACATGGGGTTGACCAAACTTGCAGAAACATGTTTATTTCTGCTGAAAAACATGTTTTGAACCTTTCTGCACACTGGGGTTAAGATCTGAGTGTGTGGGCTCTTCTGAGCCTTGTTGCTACATGGGGATTCAGTTGTCTGAAAAAACGCGTTTATTTCGGGCTGAAAAACACGTTTTGAAAAGTGTACTGTTACTGCCCCATAACTTACATGGGGTTGACCAAACTTGCAGAAACATGTTTATTTCTGCTGAAAAACACGTTTTGACACTTTCAGCACACTGGGGTTAAGATCTGAGTGTGTGGGCTCTTCTGAGCCTTGCTGCTACATGGGTATTCAGTTGTCTGAAAAAACGCGTTTATTTCGGGCTGAAAAACACGTTTTGAAAAGTGTACTGTTACTGCCCCATAACTTACATGGGGTTGACCAAACTTGCAGAAACATGTTTATTTCTGCTGAAAAACATGTTTTGACCCTTTCTGCACACTGGGGTTAAGATCTGAGTGTGTGGGCTCTTCTGAGCCTTGCTGCTACATGGGTATTCAGTTGTCTGAAAAAACGCGTTTATTTCGGGCTGAAAAACACGTTTTGAAAAGTGTACTGTTACTGCCCCATAACTTACATGGGGTTGACCAAACTTGCAGAAACATGTTTATTTCTGCTGAAAAACACGTTTTGACCCTTTCTGCACACTGGGGTTAAGATCTGAGTGTGTGGGCTCTTCTGAGCCTTGCTGCTACATGGGTATTCAGTTGTCTGAAAAAACGCGTTTATTTCGGGCTGAAAAACACGTTTTGAAAAGTGTACTGTTACTGCCCCATAACTTACATGGGGTTGACCAAACTTGCAGAAACATGTTTATTTCTGCTAAAAAACATGTTTTGACACTTTCAGCACACTGGGGTTAAGATCTGAGTGTGTGGGCTCTTCTGAGCCTTGCTGCTACATGGGGATTCAGTTGTCTGAAAAAACGCGTTTATTTCGGGCTGAAAAACACGTTTTGAAAAGTGTACTGTTACTGCCCCATAACTTACATGGGGTTGACCAAACTTGCAGAAACATGTTTATTTCTGCTGAAAAACATGTTTTGACACTTTCAGCACACTGGGGTTAAGATCTGAGTGTGTGGGCTCTTCTGAGCCTTGCTGCTACATGGGGATTCAGTTGTCTGAAAAAACGCGTTTATTTCGGGCTGAAAAACACGTTTTGCAGAGTGTACTGTTACTGCCCCATAACTTACATGGGGTTGACCAAACTTGCAGAAACATGTTTATTTATGCTGAAAAACACGTTTTGACCCTTTCTGCACACTGGGGTTAAGATCTGAGTGTGTGGGCTCTTCTGAGCCTTGCTGCTACATGGGTATTCAGTTGTCTGAAAAAACGCGTTTATTTCGGGCTGAAAAACACGTTTTGAAAAGTGTACTGTTACTGCCCCATAACTTACATGGGGTTGACCAAACTTGCAGAAACATGTTTATTTCTGCTGAAAAACATGTTTTGACCCTTTCTGCACACTGGGGTTAAGATCTGAGTGTGTGGGCTCTTCTGAGCCTTGCTGCTACATGGGTATTCAGTTGTCTGAAAAAACGCGTTTATTTCGGGCTGAAAAACACGTTTTGAAAAGTGTACTGTTACTGCCCCATAACTTACATGGGGTTGACCAAACTTGCAGAAACATGTTTATTTCTGCTGAAAAACATGTTTTGACACTTTCAGCACACTGGGGTTAAGATCTGAGTGTGTGGGCTCTTCTGAGCCTTGTTGCTACATGGGGATTCAGTTGTCTGAAAAAACGCGTTTATTTCGGGCTGAAAAACACGTTTTGAAAAGTGTACTGTTACTGCCCCATAACTTACATGGGGTTGACCAAACTTGCAGAAACATGTTTATTTCTGCTGAAAAACATGTTTTGACACTTTCAGCACACTGGGGTTAAGATCTGAGTGTGTGGGCTCCTCTGAGCCTTGTTGCTACATGGGGATTCAGTTGTCTGAAAAAACGCGTTTATTTCGTGCTGAAAAACACGTTTTGAAAAGTGTACTGTTACTGCCCCATAACTTACATGGGGTTGACCAAACTTGCAGAAACATGTTTATTTCTGCTGAAAAACATGTTTTGACACTTTCAGCACACTGGGGTTAAGATCTGAGTGTGTGGGCTCTTCTGAGCCTTGCTGCTACATGGGGATTCAGTTGTCTGAAAAAACGCGTTTATTTCGGGCTGAAAAACACGTTTTGAAAAGTGTACTGTTACTGCCCCATAACTTACATGGGGTTGACCAAACTTGCAGAAACATGTTTATTTCTGCTGAAAAACATGTTTTGACACTTTCAGCACACTGGGGTTAAGATCTGAGTGTGTGGGCTCTTCTGAGCCTTGCTGCTACATGGGGATTCAGTTGTCTGAAAAAACGCGTTTATTTCGGGCTGAAAAACACGTTTTGCAGAGTGTACTGTTACTGCCCCATAACTTACATGGGGTTGACCAAACTTGCAGAAACATGTTTATTTCTGCTGAAAAACACGTTTTGACCCTTTCTGCACACTGGGGTTAAGATCTGAGTGTGTGGGCTCTTCTGAGCCTTGCTGCTACATGGGTATTCAGTTGTCTGAAAAAACGCGTTTATTTCGGGCTGAAAAACACGTTTTGAAAAGTGTACTGTTACTGCCCCATAACTTACATGGGGTTGACCAAACTTGCAGAAACATGTTTATTTCTGCTGAAAAACACGTTTTGACCCTTTCTGCACACTGGGGTTAAGATCTGAGTGTGTGGGCTCTTCTGAGCCTTGCTGCTACATGGGTATTCAGTTGTCTGAAAAAACGCGTTTATTTCGGGCTGAAAAACACGTTTTGAAAAGTGTACTGTTACTGCCCCATAACTTACATGGGGTTGACCAAACTTGCAGAAACATGTTTATTTCTGCTAAAACACATGTTTTGACACTTTCAGCACACTGGGGTTAAGATCTGAGTGTGTGGGCTCTTCTGAGCCTTGCTGCTACATGGGGATTCAGTTGTCTGAAAAAACGCGTATATTTCGGGCTGAAAAACACGTTTTGAAAAGTGTACTGTTACTGCCCCATAACTTACATGGGGTTGACCAAACTTGCAGAAACATGTTTATTTCTGCTGAAAAACATGTTTTGACACTTTCAGCACACTGGGGTTAAGATCTGAGTGTGTGGGCTCTTCTGAGCCTTGCTGCTACATGGGGATTCAGTTGTCTGAAAAAACGCGTTTATTTCGGGCTGAAAAACACGTTTTGCAGAGTGTACTGTTACTGCCCCATAACTTACATGGGGTTGACCAAACTTGCAGAAACATGTTTATTTCTGCTGAAAAACACGTTTTGACCCTTTCTGCACACTGGGGTTAAGATCTGAGTGTGTGGGCTCTTCTGAGCCTTGCTGCTACATGGGTATTCAGTTGTCTGAAAAAACGCGTTTATTTCGGGCTGAAAAACACGTTTTGAAAAGTGTACTGTTACTGCCCCATAACTTACATGGGGTTGACCAAACTTGCAGAAACATGTTTATTTCTGCTGAAAAACATGTTTTGACCCTTTCTGCACACTGGGGTTAAGATCTGAGTGTGTGGGCTCTTCTGAGCCTTGCTGCTACATGGGTATTCAGTTGTCTGAAAAAACGCGTTTATTTCGGGCTGAAAAACACGTTTTGAAAAGTGTACTGTTACTGCCCCATAACTTACATGGGGTTGACCAAACTTGCAGAAACATGTTTATTTCTGCTGAAAAACATGTTTTGACACTTTCAGCACACTGGGGTTAAGATCTGAGTGTGTGGGCTCTTCTGAGCCTTGTTGCTACATGGGGATTCAGTTGTCTGAAAAAACGCGTTTATTTCGGGCTGAAAAACACGTTTTGAAAAGTGTACTGTTACTGCCCCATAACTTACATGGGGTTGACCAAACTTGCAGAAACATGTTTATTTCTGCTGAAAAACATGTTTTGACACTTTCAGCACACTGGGGTTAAGATCTGAGTGTGTGGGCTCTTCTGAGCCTTGCTGCTACATGGGGATTCAGTTGTCTGAAAAAACGCGTTTATTTCGGGCTGAAAAACACGTTTTGAAAAGTGTACTGTTACTGCCCCATAACTTACATGGGGTTGACCAAACTTGCAGAAACATGTTTATTTCTGCTGAAAAACATGTTTTGACACTTTCAGCACACTGGGGTTAAGATCTGAGTGTGTGGGCTCTTCTGAGCCTTGCTGCTACATGGGGATTCAGTTGTCTGAAAAAACGCGTTTATTTCGGGCTGAAAAACACGTTTTGCAGAGTGTACTGTTACTGCCCCATAACTTACATGGGGTTGACCAAACTTGCAGAAACATGTTTATTTCTGCTGAAAAACATGTTTTGAACCTTTCTGCACACTGGGGTTAAGATCTGAGTGTGTGGGCTCTTCTGAGCCTTGTTGCTACATGGGGATTCAGTTGTCTGAAAAAACGCGTTTATTTCGGGCTGAAAAACACGTTTTGAAAAGTGTACTGTTACTGCCCCATAACTTACATGGGGTTGACCAAACTTGCAGAAACATGTTTATTTCTGCTGAAAAACACGTTTTGACACTTTCAGCACACTGGGGTTAAGATCTGAGTGTGTGGGCTCTTCTGAGCCTTGCTGCTACATGGGGATTCAGTTGTCTGAAAAAACGCGTTTATTTCGGGCTGAAAAACACGTTTTGCAGAGTGTACTGTTACTGCCCCATAACTTACATGGGGTTGACCAAACTTGCAGAAACATGTTTATTTCTGCTGAAAAACATGTTTTGAACCTTTCTGCACACTGGGGTTAAGATCTGAGTGTGTGGGCTCTTCTGAGCCTTGTTGCTACATGGGGATTCAGTTGTCTGAAAAAACGCGTTTATTTCGGGCTGAAAAACACGTTTTGAAAAGTGTACTGTTACTGCCCCATAACTTACATGGGGTTGACCAAACTTGCAGAAACATGTTTATTTCTGCTGAAAAACACGTTTTGACACTTTCAGCACACTGGGGTTAAGATCTGAGTGTGTGGGCTCTTCTGAGCCTTGCTGCTACATGGGGATTCAGTTGTCTGAAAAAACGCGTTTATTTCGGGCTGAAAAACACGTTTTGCAGAGTGTACTGTTACTGCCCCATAACTTACATGGGGTTGACCAAACTTGCAGAAACATGTTTATTTCTGCTGAAAAACATGTTTTGAACCTTTCTGCACACTGGGGTTAAGATCTGAGTGTGTGGGCTCTTCTGAGCCTTGTTGCTACATGGGGATTCAGTTGTCTGAAAAAACGCGTTTATTTCGGGCTGAAAAACACGTTTTGAAAAGTGTACTGTTACTGCCCCATAACTTACATGGGGTTGACCAAACTTGCAGAAACATGTTTATTTCTGCTGAAAAACACGTTTTGACACTTTCAGCACACTGGGGTTAAGATCTGAGTGTGTGGGCTCTTCTGAGCCTTGCTGCTACATGGGGATTCAGTTGTCTGAAAAAACGCGTTTATTTCGGGCTGAAAAACACGTTTTGCAGAGTGTACTGTTACTGCCCCATAACTTACATGGGGTTGACCAAACTTGCAGAAACATGTTTATTTCTGCTGAAAAACATGTTTTGAACCTTTCTGCACACTGGGGTTAAGATCTGAGTGTGTGGGCTCTTCTGAGCCTTGTTGCTACATGGGGATTCAGTTGTCTGAAAAAACGCGTTTATTTCGGGCTGAAAAACACGTTTTGAAAAGTGTACTGTTACTGCCCCATAACTTACATGGGGTTGACCAAACTTGCAGAAACATGTTTATTTCTGCTGAAAAACACGTTTTGACACTTTCAGCACACTGGGGTTAAGATCTGAGTGTGTGGGCTCTTCTGAGCCTTGCTGCTACATGGGGATTCAGTTGTCTGAAAAAACGCGTTTATTTCGGGCTGAAAAACACGTTTTGAAAAGTGTACTGTTACTGCCCCATAACTTACATGGGGTTGACCAAACTTGCAGAAACATGTTTATTTCTGCTGAAAAACATGTTTTGACACTTTCAGCACACTGGGGTTAAGATCTGAGTGTGTGGGCTCTTCTGAGCCTTGCTGCTACATGGGGATTCAGTTGTCTGAAAAAACGCGTTTATTTCGGGCTGAAAAACACGTTTTGAAAAGTGTACTGTTACTGCCCCATAACTTACATGGGGTTGACCAAACCTGCAGAAACATGTTTATTTCTGCTGAAAAACATGTCTTGACACTTTCAGCACACTGGGGTTAAGATCTGAGTGTGTGGGCTCTTCTGAGCCTTGTTGCTACATGGGGATTCAGTTGTCTGAAAAAACGCGTTTATTTCGGGCTGAAAAACACGTTTTGAAAAGTGTACTGTTACTGCCCCATAACTTACATGGGGTTGACCAAACTTGCAGAAACATGTTTATTTCTGCTGAAAAACATGTTTTGACACTTTCAGCACACTGGGGTTAAGATCTGAGTGTGTGGGCTCTTCTGAGCCTTGTTGCTACATGGGGATTCAGTTGTCTGAAAAAACGCGTTTATTTCGGGCTGAAAAACACGTTTTGAAAAGTGTACTGTTACTGCCCCATAACTTACATGGGGTTGACCAAACTTGCAGAAACATGTTTATTTCTGCTGAAAAACATGTTTTGACACTTTCAGCACACTGGGGTTAAGATCTGAGTGTGTGGGCTCCTCTGAGCCTTGTTGCTACATGGGGATTCAGTTGTCTGAAAAAACGCGTTTATTTCGTGCTGAAAAACACGTTTTGAAAAGTGTACTGTTACTGCCCCATAACTTACATGGGGTTGACCAAACTTGCAGAAACATGTTTATTTCTGCTGAAAAACATGTTTTGACACTTTCAGCACACTGGGGTTAAGATCTGAGTGTGTGGGCTCTTCTGAGCCTTGCTGCTACATGGGGATTCAGTTGTCTGAAAAAACGCGTTTATTTCGGGCTGAAAAACACGTTTTGAAAAGTGTACTGTTACTGCCCCATAACTTACATGGGGTTGACCAAACTTGCAGAAACATGTTTATTTCTGCTGAAAAACATGTTTTGACACTTTCAGCACACTGGGGTTAAGATCTGAGTGTGTGGGCTCTTCTGAGCCTTGCTGCTACATGGGGATTCAGTTGTCTGAAAAAACGCGTTTATTTCGGGCTGAAAAACACGTTTTGCAGAGTGTACTGTTACTGCCCCATAACTTACATGGGGTTGACCAAACTTGCAGAAACATGTTTATTTCTGCTGAAAAACACGTTTTGACCCTTTCTGCACACTGGGGTTAAGATCTGAGTGTGTGGGCTCTTCTGAGCCTTGCTGCTACATGGGTATTCAGTTGTCTGAAAAAACGCGTTTATTTCGGGCTGAAAAACACGTTTTGAAAAGTGTACTGTTACTGCCCCATAACTTACATGGGGTTGACCAAACTTGCAGAAACATGTTTATTTCTGCTGAAAAACATGTTTTGACACTTTCAGCACACTGGGGTTAAGATCTGAGTGTGTGGGCTCTTCTGAGCCTTGTTGCTACATGGGGATTCAGTTGTCTGAAAAAACGCGTTTATTTCGGGCTGAAAAACACGTTTTGAAAAGTGTACTGTTACTGCCCCATAACTTACATGGGGTTGACCAAACTTGCAGAAACATGTTTATTTCTGCTGAAAAACATGTTTTGACACTTTCAGCACACTGGGGTTAAGATCTGAGTGTGTGGGCTCTTCTGAGCCTTGCTGCTACATGGGGATTCAGTTGTCTGAAAAAACGCGTTTATTTCGGGCTGAAAAACACGTTTTGAAAAGTGTACTGTTACTGCCCCATAACTTACATGGGGTTGACCAAACTTGCAGAAACATGTTTATTTCTGCTGAAAAACATGTTTTGACACTTTCAGCACACTGGGGTTAAGATCTGAGTGTGTGGGCTCTTCTGAGCCTTGTTGCTACATGGGGATTCAGTTGTCTGAAAAAACGCGTTTATTTCGGGCTGAAAAACACGTTTTGAAAAGTGTACTGTTACTGCCCCATAACTTACATGGGGTTGACCAAACTTGCAGAAACATGTTTATTTCTGCTGAAAAACATGTTTTGACACTTTCAGCACACTGGGGTTAAGATCTGAGTGTGTGGGCTCCTCTGAGCCTTGTTGCTACATGGGGATTCAGTTGTCTGAAAAAACGCGTTTATTTCGTGCTGAAAAACACGTTTTGAAAAGTGTACTGTTACTGCCCCATAACTTACATGGGGTTGACCAAACTTGCAGAAACATGTTTATTTCTGCTGAAAAACATGTTTTGACACTTTCAGCACACTGGGGTTAAGATCTGAGTGTGTGGGCTCTTCTGAGCCTTGCTGCTACATGGGGATTCAGTTGTCTGAAAAAACGCGTTTATTTCGGGCTGAAAAACACGTTTTGAAAAGTGTACTGTTACTGCCCCATAACTTACATGGGGTTGACCAAACTTGCAGAAACATGTTTATTTCTGCTGAAAAACATGTTTTGACACTTTCAGCACACTGGGGTTAAGATCTGAGTGTGTGGGCTCTTCTGAGCCTTGCTGCTACATGGGGATTCAGTTGTCTGAAAAAACGCGTTTATTTCGGGCTGAAAAACACGTTTTGCAGAGTGTACTGTTACTGCCCCATAACTTACATGGGGTTGACCAAACTTGCAGAAACATGTTTATTTCTGCTGAAAAACACGTTTTGACCCTTTCTGCACACTGGGGTTAAGATCTGAGTGTGTGGGCTCTTCTGAGCCTTGCTGCTACATGGGTATTCAGTTGTCTGAAAAAACGCGTTCATTTCGGGCTGAAAAACACGTTTTGAAAAGTGTACTGTTACTGCCCCATAACTTACATGGGGTTGACCAAACTTGCAGAAACATGTTTATTTCTGCTGAAAAACACGTTTTGACCCTTTCTGCACACTGGGGTTAAGATCTGAGTGTGTGGGCTCTTCTGAGCCTTGCTGCTACATGGGTATTCAGTTGTCTGAAAAAACGCGTTTATTTCGGGCTGAAAAACACGTTTTGAAAAGTGTACTGTTACTGCCCCATAACTTACATGGGGTTGACCAAACTTGCAGAAACATGTTTATTTCTGCTAAAAAACATGTTTTGACACTTTCAGCACACTGGGGTTAAGATCTGAGTGTGTGGGCTCTTCTGAGCCTTGCTGCTACATGGGGATTCAGTTGTCTGAAAAAACGCGTTTATTTCGGGCTGAAAAACACGTTTTGAAAAGTGTACTGTTACTGCCCCATAACTTACATGGGGTTGACCAAACTTGCAGAAACATGTTTATTTCTGCTGAAAAACATGTTTTGACACTTTCAGCACACTGGGGTTAAGATCTGAGTGTGTGGGCTCCTCTGAGCCTTGTTGCTACATGGGGATTCAGTTGTCTGAAAAAACGCGTTTATTTCGTGCTGAAAAACACGTTTTGAAAAGTGTACTGTTACTGCCCCATAACTTACATGGGGTTGACCAAACTTGCAGAAACATGTTTATTTCTGCTGAAAAACATGTTTTGACACTTTCAGCACACTGGGGTTAAGATCTGAGTGTGTGGGCTCTTCTGAGCCTTGCTGCTACATGGGGATTCAGTTGTCTGAAAAAACGCGTTTATTTCGGGCTGAAAAACACGTTTTGAAAAGTGTACTGTTACTGCCCCATAACTTACATGGGGTTGACCAAACTTGCAGAAACATGTTTATTTCTGCTGAAAAACATGTTTTGACACTTTCAGCACACTGGGGTTAAGATCTGAGTGTGTGGGCTCTTCTGAGCCTTGCTGCTACATGGGGATTCAGTTGTCTGAAAAAACGCGTTTATTTCGGGCTGAAAAACACGTTTTGCAGAGTGTACTGTTACTGCCCCATAACTTACATGGGGTTGACCAAACTTGCAGAAACATGTTTATTTCTGCTGAAAAACACGTTTTGACCCTTTCTGCACACTGGGGTTAAGATCTGAGTGTGTGGGCTCTTCTGAGCCTTGCTGCTACATGGGTATTCAGTTGTCTGAAAAAACGCGTTTATTTCGGGCTGAAAAACACGTTTTGAAAAGTGTACTGTTACTGCCCCATAACTTACATGGGGTTGACCAAACTTGCAGAAACATGTTTATTTCTGCTGAAAAACATGTTTTGACACTTTCAGCACACTGGGGTTAAGATCTGAGTGTGTGGGCTCTTCTGAGCCTTGTTGCTACATGGGGATTCAGTTGTCTGAAAAAACGCGTTTATTTCGGGCTGAAAAACACGTTTTGAAAAGTGTACTGTTACTGCCCCATAACTTACATGGGGTTGACCAAACTTGCAGAAACATGTTTATTTCTGCTGAAAAACATGTTTTGACACTTTCAGCACACTGGGGTTAAGATCTGAGTGTGTGGGCTCTTCTGAGCCTTGCTGCTACATGGGGATTCAGTTGTCTGAAAAAACGCGTTTATTTCGGGCTGAAAAACACGTTTTGAAAAGTGTACTGTTACTGCCCCATAACTTACATGGGGTTGACCAAACTTGCAGAAACATGTTTATTTCTGCTGAAAAACATGTTTTGACACTTTCAGCACACTGGGGTTAAGATCTGAGTGTGTGGGCTCTTCTGAGCCTTGTTGCTACATGGGGATTCAGTTGTCTGAAAAAACGCGTTTATTTCGGGCTGAAAAACACGTTTTGAAAAGTGTACTGTTACTGCCCCATAACTTACATGGGGTTGACCAAACTTGCAGAAACATGTTTATTTCTGCTGAAAAACATGTTTTGACACTTTCAGCACACTGGGGTTAAGATCTGAGTGTGTGGGCTCCTCTGAGCCTTGTTGCTACATGGGGATTCAGTTGTCTGAAAAAACGCGTTTATTTCGTGCTGAAAAACACGTTTTGAAAAGTGTACTGTTACTGCCCCATAACTTACATGGGGTTGACCAAACTTGCAGAAACATGTTTATTTCTGCTGAAAAACATGTTTTGACACTTTCAGCACACTGGGGTTAAGATCTGAGTGTGTGGGCTCTTCTGAGCCTTGCTGCTACATGGGGATTCAGTTGTCTGAAAAAACGCGTTTATTTCGGGCTGAAAAACACGTTTTGAAAAGTGTACTGTTACTGCCCCATAACTTACATGGGGTTGACCAAACTTGCAGAAACATGTTTATTTCTGCTGAAAAACATGTTTTGACACTTTCAGCACACTGGGGTTAAGATCTGAGTGTGTGGG
>NW_027168380.1:0-34655 GCF_040954835.1 Lepisosteus oculatus
CCATAACTTACATGGGGTTGACCAAACTTGCAGAAACATGTTTATTTCTGCTGAAAAACACGTTTTGACCCTTTCTGCACACTGGGGTTAAGGGCTGAGTGTGTGGGCACTTCTGAGCCTTGCTGTTACAAGTAGATTCAGTTGCCTGAAAAAACGCGTTTATTTCGGGCTGAAAAACACGTTTTGAAAAGTGTGATGTTACTGCCCCATAACTTACATGGGGTTGACCAAACTTGCAGAAACATGTTTATTTCTGCTGAAAAACACGTTTTGACCCTTTCTGCACACTGGGGTTAAGGGCTGAGTGTGTGGGCACTTCTGAGCCTTGCTGTTACAAGTAGATTCAGTTGTCTGAAAAAACGCGTTTATTTCGGGCTGAAAAACACGTTTTGAAAAGTGTGATGTTACTGCCCCATAACTTACATGGGGTTGACCAAACTTGCAGAAACATGTTTATTTCTGCTGAAAAACACGTTTTGACCCTTTCTGCACACTGGGGTTAAGGGCTGAGTGTGTGGGCACTTCTGAGCCTTGCTGTTACAAGTAGATTCAGTTGCCTGAAAAAACGCGTTTATTTCGGGCTGAAAAACACGTTTTGAAAAGTGTGATGTTACTGCCCCATAACTTACATGGGGTTGACCAAACTTGCAGAAACATGTTTATTTCTGCTGAAAAACACGTTTTGACCCTTTCTGCACACTGGGGTTAAGGGCTGAGTGTGTGGGCACTTCTGAGCCTTGCTGTTACAAGTAGATTCAGTTGCCTGAAAAAACGCGTTTATTTCGGGCTGAAAAACACGTTTTGAAAAGTGTGATGTTACTGACCCATAACTTACATGGGGTTGACCAAACTTGCAGAAACATGTTTATTTCTGCTGAAAAACACGTTTTGACCCTTTCTGCACACTGGGGTTAAGGGCTGAGTGTGTGGGCACTTCTGAGCCTTGCTGTTACAAGTAGATTCAGTTGCCTGAAAAAACGCGTTTATTTCGGGCTGAAAAACACGTTTTGAAAACTGTGATGTTACTGCCCCATAACTTACATGGGGTTGACCAAACTTGCAGAAACATGTTTATTTCTGCTGAAAAACACGTTTTGACCCTTTCTGCACACTGGGGTTAAGGGCTGAGTGTGTGGGCACTTCTGAGCCTTGCTGTTACAAGTAGATTCAGTTGTCTGAAAAAACGCGTTTATTTCGGGCTGAAAAACACGTTTTGAAAAGTGTGATGTTACTGCCCCATAACTTACATGGGGTTGACCAAACTTGCAGAAACACTTACATGGGGTTGACCAAACTTGCAGAAACATGTTTATTTCTGCTGAAAAACACGTTTTTGACCCCTTTCTGCACACTGGGGTTAAGGCTGAGTGTGTGGGCACTTCTGAGCCTTGCTGTTACAAGTAGATTCAGTTGCCTGAAAAAACGCGTTTATTTCGGGCTGAAAAACACGTTTTGAAAACTGTGATGTTACTGCCCCATAACTTACATGGGGTTGACCAAACTTGCAGAAACATGTTTATTTCTGCTGAAAAACACGTTTTGACCCTTTCTGCACACTGGGGTTAAGGGCTGAGTGTGTGGGCACTTCTGAAGCCTTGCTGTTACAAGTAGATTCAGTTGTCTGAAAAAACGCGTTTATTTCGGGCTGAAAACACGTTTTGAAAAGTGTGATGTTACTGCCCCATAACTACATGGGGTTGACCAAACTTGCAGAAACATGTTTATTTCTGCTGAAAAACACGTTTGACCTTTCTGCACACTGGGGTTAAGGGCTGAGTGTGTGGGCACTTCTGAGCCTTGCTGTTACAAGTAGATTCAGTTGCCTGAAAAACGCGTTTATTTCGGGCTGAAAAACACGTTTTGAAAAGTGTGATGTTACTGCCCCATAACTTACATGGGGTTGACCAAACTTGCAGAAACATGTTTATTTCTGCTGAAAAACACGTTTTGACCTTTCTGCACACTGGGGTTAAGGGCTGAGTGTGTGGGCACTTCCTGAGCCTTGCTGTTACAAGTAGATTCAGTTGCCTGAAAAAACGCGTTTATTTCGGGCTGAAAAACACGTTTTGAAAAGTGTGATGTTACTGACCCATAACTTACATGGGGTTGACCAAACTTGCAGAAACATGTTTATTTCTGCTGAAAAACACGTTTTGACCCTTTCTGCACACTGGGTTAAGGGCTGAGTGTGTGGGCACTTCTGAGCCTTGCTGTTACAAGTAGATTCAGTTGCCTGAAAAAACGCGTTTATTTCGGGCTGAAAAACACGTTTTGAAAAGTGTGATGTTACTGACCCATAACTTACATGGGGTTGACCAAACTTGCAGAAATCTGTTTATTTCTGCTGAAAAACACGTTTGACCCTTTCTGCACACTGGGTTAAGGGCTGAGTGTGTGGGCACTTCTGAGCCTTGCTGTTACAAGTAGATTCAGTGCCTGAAAAACGCGTTTATTTCGGGCTGAAAAACACGTTTTGAAAACTGTGATGTTACTGCCCCATAACTTACATGGGGTTGACCAAACTTGCAGAAATATGTTTATTTCTGCTGAAAAACACGTTTTGACCCTTTCTGCACACTGGGTTAAGGGCTGAGTGTGTGGGCACTTCTGAGCCTTGCTGTTACAAGTAGATTCAGTTGTCTGAAAAAACGCGTTTATTTCGGGCTGAAAAAACACGTTTTGAAAACTGTGATGTTACTGCCCCATAACTTACATGGGTTGACCAAACTTGCAGAAACATGTTTATTTCTGCTGAAAAACACGTTTGACCCTTTCTGCACACTGGGGTTAAGGGCTGAGTGTGTGGGCACTTCTGAGCCTTGCTGTTACAAATAGATTCAGTTGCCTGAAAAACGCGTTTATTTCGGGCTGAAAAACACGTTTTGAAAAGTGTGATGTTACTGCCCCATAACTTACATGGGGTTGACCAAACTTGCAGAAACATGTTTATTTCTGCTGAAAAACACGTTTTGACCCTTTCTGCACACTGGGGTTAAGGGCTGAGTGTGTGGGCACTTCTGAGCCTTGCTGTTACAAGTAGATTCAGTTGCCTGAAAAAACGCGTTTATTTCGGGCTGAAAAACACGTTTTGAAAAGTGTGATGTTACTGACCCCATACTTACATGGGTTGACCAAACTTGCAGAAACATGTTTATTTCTGCTGGAAAACACGTTTTTGACCCTTTCTGCACACTGGGGTTAAGGGCTGAGTGTGTGGGCACTTCTGAGCCTTGCTGTTACAAGTAGATTCAGTTGCCTGAAAAAACGCGTTTATTTCGGGCTGAAAACACGTTTTGAAAACTGTGATGTTACTGCCCCATAACTTACATGGGTTGACCAAACTTGCAGAAACATGTTTATTTCTGCTGAAAAACACGTTTTGACCCTTTCTGCACACTGGGGTTAAGGGCTGAGTGTGTGGGCACTTCTGAGCCTTGCTGTTACAAGTAGATTCAGTTGTCTGAAAAACGCGTTATTTCGGGCTGAAAACACGTTTTGAAAAGTGTGATGTTACTGCCCCATAACTTACATGGGGTTGACCAAACTTGCAGAAACATGTTTATTTCTGCTGAAAAACACGTTTTGACCCTTTCTGCACACTGGGGTTAAGGGCTGAGTGTGTGGGCACTTCTGAGCCTTGCTGTTACAAGTAGATTCAGTTGCCTGAAAAAACGCGTTTATTTCGGGCTGAAAAACACGTTTTGAAAACTGTGATGTTACTGCCCCATAACTTACATGGGTTGACCAAACTTGCAGAAACATGTTTATTTCTGCTGAAAAACACGTTTTGACCTTTCTGCACACTGGGGTTAAGGGCTGAGTGTGTGGGCACTTCTGAGCCTTGCTGTTACAAGTAGATTCAGTTGTCTGAAAAAACGCGTTTATTTCGGGCTGAAAAACACGTTTTGAAAACTGTGATGTTACTGCCCCATAACTTACATGGGGTTGACCAAACTTGCAGAAACATGTTTATTTCTGCTGAAAAACACGTTTTGACCCTTTCTGCACACTGGGGTTAAGGGCTGAGTGTGTGGCACTTCTGAGCCTTGCTGTTACAAGTAGATTCAGTTGTCTGAAAAAACGCGTTTATTTCGGGCTGAAAAACACGTTTTGAAAACTGTGATGTTACTGCCCCATAACTTACATGGGGTTGACCAAACTTGCAGAAACATGTTTATTTCTGCTGAAAAACACGTTTTGACCCTTTCTGCACACTGGGGTTAAGGGCTGAGTGTGTGGGCACTTCTGAGCCTTGCTGTTACAAGTAGATTCAGTTGCCTGAAAAACGCGTTTATTTCGGGCTGAAAAACACGTTTTGAAAAGTGTGATGTTACTGCCCCATAACTTACATGGGGTTGACCAAACTTGCAGAAACATGTTTATTTCTGCTGAAAACACCTTGACCCTTTCTGCACACTGGGGTTAAGGGCTGAGTGTGTGGGCACTTCTGAGCCTTGCTGTTACAAGTAGATTCAGTTGCCTGAAAAAACGCGTTTATTTCGGGCTGAAAAACACGTTTGAAAAGTGTGATGTTACTGACCCATAACTTACATGGGGTTGACCAAACTTGCAGAAACATGTTTATTTCTGCTGAAAAACACGTTTTGACCCTTTCTGCACACTGGGGTTAAGGGCTGAGTGTGTGGGCACTTCTGAGCCTTGCTGTTACAAGTAGATTCAGTTGCCTGAAAAAACGCGTTTATTTCGGGCTGAAAAACACGTTTTGAAAACTGTGATGTTACTGCCCCATAACTTACATGGGGTTGACCAACTTGCAGAAACATGTTTATTTCTGCTGAAAAACACGTTTTGACCCTTTCTGCACACTGGGGTTAAGGGCTGAGTGTGTGGGCACTTCTGAGCCTTGCTGTTACAAGTAGATTCAGTTGCCTGAAAAACGCGTTTATTTCGGGCTGAAAACACGTTTGAAAACTGTGATGTTACTGCCCCATAACTTACATGGGGTTGACCAAACTTGCAGAAACATGTTTATTTCTGCTGAAAAACACGTTTTGACCCTTTCTGCACACTGGGGTTAAGGGCTGAGTGTGTGGGCACTTCTGAGCCTTGCTGTTACAAGTAGATTCAGTTTGCCTGAAAAACGCGTTTATTTCGGGCTGAAAACACGTTTTGAAAACTGTGATGTTACTGCCCCATAACTTACATGGGGTTGACCAAACTTGCAGAAACATGTTTATTTCTGCTGAAAAACACGTTTTGACCCTTTCTGCACACTGGGGTTAAGGGCTGAGTGTGTGGGCACTTCTGAGCCTTGCTGTTACAAGTAGATTCAGTTGTCTGAAAAAACGCGTTTATTTCGGGCTGAAAAACACGTTTTGAAAACTGTGATGTTACTGCCCCATAACTTACATGGGGTTGACCAAACTTGCAGAAACATGTTTATTTCTGCTGAAAACACGTTTTGACCTTTCTGCACACTGGGGTTAAGGGCTGAGTGTGTGGGCACTTCTGAGCCTTGCTGTTACAAGTAGATTCAGTTGTCTGAAAAACGCGTTTATTTCGGGCTGAAAAACACGTTTTGAAAACTGTGATGTTACTGCCCCATAACTTACATGGGGTTGACCAAACTTGCAGAAAACATGTTTATTTCTGCTGAAAAACACGTTTTGACCCTTTCTGCACACTGGGGTTAAGGGCTGAGTGTGTGGGCACTTCTGAGCCTTGCTGTTACAAGTAGATTCAGTTGCCTGAAAAAACGCGTTATTTCGGGCTGAAAAACACGTTTTGAAAAGTGTGATGTTACTGACCCATAACTTACATGGGGTTGACCAAACTTGCAGAAACATGTTTATTTCTGCTGAAAAACACGTTTTGACCCTTTCTGCACACTGGGGTTAAGGGCTGAGTGTGTGGGCACTTCTGAGCCTTGCTGTTACAAGTAGATTCAGTTGCCTGAAAAAACGCGTTTATTTCGGGCTGAAAAACACGTTTTGAAAACTGTGATGTTACTGCCCATAACTTACATGGGGTTGACCAAACTTGCAGAAATATGTTTATTTCTGCTGAAAAACACGTTTTGACCCTTTCTGCACACTGGGGTTAAGGGCTGAGTGTGTGGGCCCTTCTGAGCCTTGCTGTTACAAGTAGATTCAGTTGTCTGAAAAAACGCGTTTATTTCGGGCTGAAAAACACGTTTTGAAAACTGTGATGTTACTGCCCCATAACTTACATGGGGTTGACCAAACTTGCAGAAACATGTTTATTTCTGCTGAAAAACACGTTTTGACCCTTTCTGCACACTGGGGTTAAGGGCTGAGTGTGTGGGCACTTCTGAGCCTTGCTGTTACAAGTAGATTCAGTTGCCTGAAAAACCGCGTTTATTTTGGGCTGAAAACACGTTTTGAAAAGTGTGATGTTACTGCCCATAACTTACATGGGGTTGACCAAACTTGCAGAAACATGTTTATTTCTGCTGAAAAACACGTTTTGACCCTTTCTGCACACTGGGGTTAAGGGCTGAGTGTGTGGGCACTTCTGAGCCTTGCTGTTACAAGTAGATTCAGTTGCCTGAAAAAACGCGTTTATTTCGGGCTGAAAAACACGTTTTGAAAAGTGTGATGTTACTGACCCATAACTTACATGGGGTTGACCAAACTTGCAGAAACATGTTTATTTCTGCTGAAAAACACGTTTTGACCCTTTCTGCACACTGGGGTTAAGGGCTGAGTGTGTGGGCACTTCTGAGCCTTGCTGTTACAAGTAGATTCAGTTGCCTGAAAAAACGCGTTTATTTCGGGCTGAAAAACACGTTTTGAAAACTGTGATGTTACTGCCCCATAACTTACATGGGGTTGACCAAACTTGCAGAAACATGTTTATTTCTGCTGAAAAACACGTTTTGACCCTTTCTGCACACTGGGGTTAAGGGCTGAGTGTGTGGGCACTTCTGAGCCTTGCTGTTACAAGTAGATTCAGTTGCCTGAAAAAACGCGTTTATTTCGGGCTGAAAAACACGTTTTGAAAACTGTGATGTTACTGCCCCATAACTTACATGGGGTTGACCAAACTTGCAGAAACATGTTTATTTCTGCTGAAAAACACGTTTTGACCCTTTCTGCACACTGGGGTTAAGGGCTGAGTGTGTGGGCACTTCTGAGCCTTGCTGTTACAAGTAGATTCAGTTGTCTGAAAAAACGCGTTTATTTCGGGCTGAAAAACACGTTTTGAAAACTGTGATGTTACTGCCCCATAACTTACATGGGGTTGACCAAACTTGCAGAAACATGTTTATTTCTGCTGAAAAACACGTTTTGACCCTTTCTGCACACTGGGGTTAAGGGCTGAGTGTGTGGGCACTTCTGAGCCTTGCTGTTACAAGTAGATTCAGTTGCCTGAAAAAACGCGTTTATTTCGGGCTGAAAAACACGTTTTGAAAAGTGTGATGTTACTGCCCCATAACTTACATGGGGTTGACCAAACTTGCAGAAACATGTTTATTTCTGCTGAAAAACACGTTTTGACCCTTTCTGCACACTGGGGTTAAGGGCTGAGTGTGTGGGCACTTCTGAGCCTTGCTGTTACAAGTAGATTCAGTTGCCTGAAAAAACGCGTTTATTTCGGGCTGAAAAACACGTTTTGAAAAGTGTGATGTTACTGACCCATAACTTACATGGGGTTGACCAAACTTGCAGAAACATGTTTATTTCTGCTGAAAAACACGTTTTGACCCTTTCTGCACACTGGGGTTAAGGGCTGAGTGTGTGGGCACTTCTGAGCCTTGCTGTTACAAGTAGATTCAGTTGCCTGAAAAAACGCGTTTATTTCGGGCTGAAAAACACGTTTTGAAAAGTGTGATGTTACTGACCCATAACTTACATGGGGTTGACCAAACTTGCAGAAACATGTTTATTTCTGCTGAAAAACACGTTTTGACCCTTTCTGCACACTGGGGTTAAGGGCTGAGTGTGTGGGCACTTCTGAGCCTTGCTGTTACAAGTAGATTCAGTTGCCTGAAAAAACGCGTTTATTTCGGGCTGAAAAACACGTTTTGAAAACTGTGATGTTACTGCCCCATAACTTACATGGGGTTGACCAAACTTGCAGAAATATGTTTATTTCTGCTGAAAAACACGTTTTGACCCTTTCTGCACACTGGGGTTAAGGGCTGAGTGTGTGGGCACTTCTGAGCCTTGCTGTTACAAGTAGATTCAGTTGTCTGAAAAAACGCGTTTATTTCGGGCTGAAAAACACGTTTTGAAAACTGTGATGTTACTGCCCCATAACTTACATGGGGTTGACCAAACTTGCAGAAACATGTTTATTTCTGCTGAAAAACACGTTTTGACCCTTTCTGCACACTGGGGTTAAGGGCTGAGTGTGTGGGCACTTCTGAGCCTTGCTGTTACAAGTAGATTCAGTTGCCTGAAAAAACGCGTTTATTTCGGGCTGAAAAACACGTTTTGAAAAGTGTGATGTTACTGCCCCATAACTTACATGGGGTTGACCAAACTTGCAGAAACATGTTTATTTCTGCTGAAAAACACGTTTTGACCCTTTCTGCACACTGGGGTTAAGGGCTGAGTGTGTGGGCACTTCTGAGCCTTGCTGTTACAAGTAGATTCAGTTGCCTGAAAAAACGCGTTTATTTCGGGCTGAAAAACACGTTTTGAAAAGTGTGATGTTACTGACCCATAACTTACATGGGGTTGACCAAACTTGCAGAAACATGTTTATTTCTGCTGAAAAACACGTTTTGACCCTTTCTGCACACTGGGGTTAAGGGCTGAGTGTGTGGGCACTTCTGAGCCTTGCTGTTACAAGTAGATTCAGTTGCCTGAAAAAACGCGTTTATTTCGGGCTGAAAAACACGTTTTGAAAACTGTGATGTTACTGCCCCATAACTTACATGGGGTTGACCAAACTTGCAGAAACATGTTTATTTCTGCTGAAAAACACGTTTTGACCCTTTCTGCACACTGGGGTTAAGGGCTGAGTGTGTGGGCACTTCTGAGCCTTGCTGTTACAAGTAGATTCAGTTGTCTGAAAAAACGCGTTTATTTCGGGCTGAAAAACACGTTTTGAAAAGTGTGATGTTACTGCCCCATAACTTACATGGGGTTGACCAAACTTGCAGAAACATGTTTATTTCTGCTGAAAAACACGTTTTGACCCTTTCTGCACACTGGGGTTAAGGGCTGAGTGTGTGGGCACTTCTGAGCCTTGCTGTTACAAGTAGATTCAGTTGCCTGAAAAAACGCGTTTATTTCGGGCTGAAAAACACGTTTTGAAAACTGTGATGTTACTGCCCCATAACTTACATGGGGTTGACCAAACTTGCAGAAACATGTTTATTTCTGCTGAAAAACACGTTTTGACCCTTTCTGCACACTGGGGTTAAGGGCTGAGTGTGTGGGCACTTCTGAGCCTTGCTGTTACAAGTAGATTCAGTTGTCTGAAAAAACGCGTTTATTTCGGGCTGAAAAACACGTTTTGAAAACTGTGATGTTACTGCCCCATAACTTACATGGGGTTGACCAAACTTGCAGAAACATGTTTATTTCTGCTGAAAAACACGTTTTGACCCTTTCTGCACACTGGGGTTAAGGGCTGAGTGTGTGGGCACTTCTGAGCCTTGCTGTTACAAGTAGATTCAGTTGCCTGAAAAAACGCGTTTATTTCGGGCTGAAAAACACGTTTTGAAAAGTGTGATGTTACTGACCCATAACTTACATGGGGTTGACCAAACTTGCAGAAACATGTTTATTTCTGCTGAAAAACACGTTTTGACCCTTTCTGCACACTGGGGTTAAGGGCTGAGTGTGTGGGCACTTCTGAGCCTTGCTGTTACAAGTAGATTCAGTTGCCTGAAAAAACGCGTTTATTTCGGGCTGAAAAACACGTTTTGAAAACTGTGATGTTACTGCCCCATAACTTACATGGGGTTGACCAAACTTGCAGAAACATGTTTATTTCTGCTGAAAAACACGTTTTGACCCTTTCTGCACACTGGGGTTAAGGGCTGAGTGTGTGGGCACTTCATAGCCTTGCTGTTACAAGTAGATTCAGTTGTCTGAAAAAACGCGTTTATTTCGGGCTGAAAAACACGTTTTGAAAACTGTGATGTTACTGCCCCATAACTTACATGGGGTTGACCAAACTTGCAGAAACATGTTTATTTCTGCTGAAAAACACGTTTTGACCCTTTCTGCACACTGGGGTTAAGGGCTGAGTGTGTGGGCTCTTCTGAGCCTTGCTATTACAAGGAGATTCAGTTGTCTGAAAAAACGCGTTTATTTCGGGCTGAAAAACACGTTTTGAAAAGTGTGATGTTACTGCCCCATAACTTACATGGGGTTGACCAAACTTGCAGAAACATGTTTATTTCTGCTGAAAAACACGTTTTGACCCTTTCTGCACACTGGGGTTAAGGGCTGAGTGTGTGGGCACTTCTGAGCCTTGCTGTTACAAGTAGATTCAGTTGCCTGAAAAAATGCGTTTATTTCGGGCTGAAAAACACGTTTTGAAAACTGTGATGTTACTGCCCCATAACTTACATGGGGTTGACCAAACTTGCAGAAACATGTTTATTTCTGCTGAAAAACACGTTTTGACTCTTTCTGCACACTGGGGTTAAGGGCTGAGTGTGTGGGCACTTCTGAGCCTTTCTGTTACAAGGAGATTCAGTTGCCTGAAAAAACGCGTTTATTTCGGGCTGAAAAACACGTTTTGAAAACTGTGATGTTACTGCCCCATAACTTACATGGGGTTGACCAAACTTGCAGAAACATGTTTATTTCTGCTGAAAAACACGTTTTGACCCTTTCTGCACACTGGGGTCAAGGGCTGAGTGTGTGGGCACTTCTGAGCCTTGCTGTTACAAGTAGATTCAGTTGCCTGAAAAAACGCGTTTATTTCGGGCTGAAAAACACGTTTTGAAAACTGTGATGTTACTGCCCTATAACTTACATGGGGTTGACCAAACTTGCAGAAACATGTTTATTTCTGCTGAAAAACACGTTTTGACCCTTTCTGCACACTGGGGTTAAGGGCTGAGTGTGTGGGCACTTCTGAGCCTTGCTGTTACAAGTAGATTCAGTTGCCTGAAAAAACGCGTTTATTTCGGGCTGAAAAACACGTTTTGAAAACTGTGATGTTACTGCCCCATAACTTACATGGGGTTGACCAAACTTGCAGAAACATGTTTATTTCTGCTGAAAAACACGTTTTGACCCTTTCTGCACACTGGGGTTAAGGGCTGAGTGTGTGGGCACTTCTGAGCCTTGCTGTTACAAGTAGATTCAGTTGCCTGAAAAAACGCGTTTATTTCGGGCTGAAAAACACGTTTTGAAAACTGTGATGTTACTGCCCCATAACTTACATGGGGTTGACCAAACTTGCAGAAACATGTTTATTTCTGCTGAAAAACACGTTTTGACCCTTTCTGCACACTGGGGTTAAGGGCTGAGTGTGTGGGCACTTCTGAGCCTTTGCTATTACAAGGAGATTCAGTTGTCTGAAAAAACGCATTTATTTCGGGCTGAAAAACACGTTTTGAAAAGTGTGATGTTACTGCCCCATAACTTACATGGGGTTGACCAAACTTGCAGAAACATGTTTATTTCTGCTGAAAAACACGTTTTGACCCTTTCTGCACACTGGGGTTAAGGGCTGAGTGTGTGGGCACTTCTGAGCCTTGCTGTTACAAGTAGATTCAGTTGCCTGAAAAAACGCGTTTATTTCGGGCTGAAAAACACGTTTTGAAAACTGTGATGTTACTGCCCCATAACTTACATGGGGTTGACCAAACTTGCAGAAACATGTTTATTTCTGCTGAAAAACACGTTTTGACCCTTTCTGCACACTGGGGTTAAGGGCTGAGTGTGTGGGCACTTCTGAGCCTTGCTGTTACAAGTAGATTCAGTTGCCTGAAAAAACGCGTTTATTTCGGGCTGAAAAACACGTTTTGAAAAGTGTGATGTTACTGCCCCATAACTTACATGGGGTTGACCAAACTTGCAGAAACATGTTTATTTCTGCTGAAAAACACGTTTTGACCCTTTCTGCACACTGGGGTTAAGGGCTGAGTGTGTGGGCACTTCTGAGCCTTGCTGTTACAAGTAGATTCAGTTGCCTGAAAAAACGCGTTTATTTCGGGCTGAAAAACACGTTTTGAAAACTGTGATGTTACTGCCCCATAACTTACATGGGGTTGACCAAACTTGCAGAAACATGTTTATTTCTGCTGAAAAACACGTTTTGACCCTTTCTGCACACTGGGGTTAAGGGCTGAGTGTGTGGGCACTTCTGAGCCTTGCTGTTACAAGTAGATTCAGTTGTCTGAAAAAACGCGTTTATTTCGGGCTGAAAAACACGTTTTGAAAAGTGTGATGTTACTGCCCCATAACTTACATGGGGTTGACCAAACTTGCAGAAACATGTTTATTTCTGCTGAAAAACACGTTTTGACCCTTTCTGCACACTGGGGTTAAGGGCTGAGTGTGTGGGCACTTCTGAGCCTTGCTGTTACAAGTAGATTCAGTTGTCTGAAAAAACGCTTTTATTTCGGGCTGAAAAACACGTTTTGAAAAGTGTGATGTTACTGCCCCATAACTTACATGGGGTTGACCAAACTTGCAGAAACATGTTTATTTCTGCTGAAAAACACGTTTTGACCCTTTCTGCACACTGGGGTTAAGGGCTGAGTGTGTGGGCACTTCTGAGCCTTGCTGTTACAAGTAGATTCAGTTGCCTGAAAAAACGCGTTTATTTCGGGCTGAAAAACACGTTTTGAAAAGTGTGATGTTACTGACCCATAACTTACATGGGGTTGACCAAACTTGCAGAAACATGTTTATTTCTGCTGAAAAACACGTTTTGACCCTTTCTGCACACTGGGGTTAAGGGCTGAGTGTGTGGGCACTTCTGAGCCTTGCTGTTACAAGTAGATTCAGTTGTCTGAAAAAACGCGTTTATTTCGGGCTGAAAAACACGTTTTGAAAAGTGTGATGTTACTGCCCCATAACTTACATGGGGTTGACCAAACTTGCAGAAACATGTTTATTTCTGCTGAAAAACACGTTTTGACCCTTTCTGCACACTGGGGTTAAGGGCTGAGTGTGTGGGCACTTCTGAGCCTTGCTGTTACAAGTAGATTCAGTTGTCTGAAAAAACGCTTTTATTTCGGGCTGAAAAACACGTTTTGAAAACTGTGATGTTACTGCCCCATAACTTACATGGGGTTGACCAAACTTGCAGAAACATGTTTATTTCTGCTGAAAAACACGTTTTGACCCTTTCTGCACACTGGGGTTAAGGGCTGAGTGTGTGGGCACTTCTGAGCCTTTCTGTTACAAGTAGATTCAGTTGCCTGAAAAAACGCGTTTATTTCGGGCTGAAAAACACGTTTTGAAAACTGTGATGTTACTGCCCCATAACTTACATGGGGTTGACCAAACTTGCAGAAACATGTTTATTTCTGCTGAAAAACACGTTTTGACCCTTTCTGCACACTGGGGTTAAGGGCTGAGTGTGTGGGCACTTCTGAGCCTTGCTGTTACAAGTAGATTCAGTTGCCTGAAAAAACGCGTTTATTTCGGGCTGAAAAACACGTTTTGAAAACTGTGATGTTACTGCCCCATAACTTACATGGGGTTGACCAAACTTGCAGAAACATGTTTATTTCTGCTGAAAAACACCATTTGACCCTTTCTGCACACTGGGGTTAAGGGCTGAGTGTGTGGGCACTTCTGAGCCTTGCTATTACAAGGAGATTCAGTTGTCTGAAAAAACGCGTTTATTTCGGGCTGAAAAACACGTTTTGAAAAGTGTGATGTTACTGCCCCATAACTTACATGGGGTTGACCAAACTTGCAGAAACATGTTTATTTCTGCTGAAAAACACGTTTTGACCCTTTCTGCACACTGGGGTTAAGGGCTGAGTGTGTGGGCACTTCTGAGCCTTGCTGTTACAAGTAGATTCAGTTGTCTGAAAAAACGCTTTTATTTCGGGCTGAAAAACACGTTTTGAAAAGTGTGATGTTACTGCCCCATAACTTATATGGGGTTTACCAAACTTGCAGAAACATGTTTATTTCTGCTGAAAAACACGTTTTGACCCTTTCTGCACATTGGGGTTAAGGGCTGAGTGTGTGGGCACTTCTGAGCCTTGCTGTTACAAGTAGATTCAGTTGCCTGAAAAAACGCGTTTATTTCGGGCTGAAAAACACGTTTTGAAAAGTATGATGTTACTGACCCATAACTTACATGGGGTTGACCAAACTTGCAGAAACATGTTTATTTCTGCTGAAAAACACCTTTTGACCCTTTCTGCACACTGGGGTTAAGGGCTGAGTGTGTGGGCACTTCTGAGCCTTGCTGTTACAAGTAGATTCAGTTGCCTGAAAAAACGCGTTTATTTCGGGCTGAAAAACACGTTTTGAAAAGTGTGATGTTACTGACCCATAACTTACATGGGGTTGACCAAACTTGCAGAAACATGTTTATTTCTGCTGAAAAACACGTTTTGACCCTTTCTGCACACTGGGGTTAAGGGCTGAGTGTGTGGGCACTTCTGAGCCTTGCTGTTACAAGTAGATTCAGTTGCCTGAAAAAACGCGTTTATTTCGGGCTGAAAAACACGTTTTGAAAACTGTGATGTTACTGCCCCATAACTTACATGGGGTTGACCAAACTTGCAGAAACATGTTTATTTCTGCTGAAAAACACGTTTTGACCCTTTCTGCACACTGGGGTTAAGGGCTGAGTGTGTGGGCACTTCTGAGCCTTGCTGTTACAAGTAGATTCAGTTGCCTGAAAAAACGCGTTTATTTCGGGCTGAAAAACACGTTTTGAAAACTGTGATGTTACTGCCCCATAACTTACATGGGGTTGACCAAACTTGCAGAAACATGTTTATTTCTGCTGAAAAACACGTTTTGACCCTTTCTGCACACTGGGGTTAAGGGCTGAGTGTGTGGGCACTTCTGAGCCTTGCTGTTACAAGTAGATTCAGTTGCCTGAAAAAACGCGTTTATTTCGGGCTGAAAAACACGTTTTGAAAACTGTGATGTTACTGCCCCATAACTTACATGGGGTTGACCAAACTTGCAGAAACATGTTTATTTCTGCTGAAAAACACCTTTTGACCCTTTCTGCACACTGGGGTTAAGGGCTGAGTGTGTGGGCACTTCTGAGCCTTGCTATTACAAGGAGATTCAGTTGTCTGAAAAAACGCGTTTATTTCGGGCTGAAAAACACGTTTTGAAAAGTGTGATGTTACTGCCCCATAACTTACATGGGGTTGACCAAACTTGCAGAAACATGTTTATTTCTGCTGAAAAACACGTTTTGACCCTTTCTGCACACTGGGGTTAAGGGCTGAGTGTGTGGGCACTTCTGAGCCTTGCTGTTACAAGTAGATTCAGTTGTCTGAAAAAACGCGTTTATTTCGGGCTGAAAAACACGTTTTGAAAACTGTGATGTTACTGCCCCATAACTTACATGGGGTTGACCAAACTTGCAGAAACATGTTTATTTCTGCTGAAAAACACGTTTTGACCCTTTCTGCACACTGGGGTTAAGGGCTGAGTGTGTGGGCACTTCTGAGCCTTGCTGTTACAAGTAGATTCAGTTGTCTGAAAAAACGCGTTTATTTCGGGCTGAAAAACACGTTTTGAAAACTGTGATGTTACTGCCCCATAACTTACATGGGGTTGACCAAACTTGCAGAAACATGTTTATTTCTGCTGAAAAACACGTTTTGACCCTTTCTGCACACTGCGGTTAAGGGCTGAGTGTGTGGGCACTTCTGAGCCTTGCTGTTACAAGTAGATTCAGTTGCCTGAAAAAACGCGTTTATTTCGGGCTGAAAAACACGTTTTGAAAACTGTGATGTTACTGCCCCATAACTTACATGGGGTTGACCAAACTTGCAGAAACATGTTTATTTCTGCTGAAAAACACGTTTTGACCCTTTCTGCACACTGGGGTTAAGGGCTGAGTGTGTGGGCACTTCTGAGCCTTGCTGTTACAAGTAGATTCAGTTGTCTGAAAAAACGCGTTTATTTCGGGCTGAAAAACACGTTTTGAAAACTGTGATGTTACTGCCCCATAACTTACATGGGGTTGACCAAACTTGCAGAAACATGTTTATTTCTGCTGAAAAACACGTTTTGACCCTTTCTGCACACTGGGGTTAAGGGCTGAGTGTGTGGGCACTTCTGAGCCTTGCTGTTACAAGTAGATTCAGTTGCCTGAAAAAACGCGTTTATTTCGGGCTGAAAAACACGTTTTGAAAAGTGTGATGTTACTGCCCCATAACTTACATGGGGTTGACCAAACTTGCAGAAACATGTTTATTTCTGCTGAAAAACACGTTTTGACCCTTTCTGCACACTGGGGTTAAGGGCTGAGTGTGTGGGCACTTCTGAGCCTTGCTGTTACAAGTAGATTCAGTTGTCTGAAAAAACGCGTTTATTTCGGGCTGAAAAACACGTTTTGAAAAGTGTGATGTTACTGCCCCATAACTTACATGGGGTTGACCAAACTTGCAGAAACATGTTTATTTCTGCTGAAAAACACGTTTTGACCCTTTCTGCACACTGGGGTTAAGGGCTGAGTGTGTGGGCACTTCTGAGCCTTGCTGTTACAAGTAGATTCAGTTGCCTGAAAAAACGCGTTTATTTCGGGCTGAAAAACACGTTTTGAAAAGTGTGATGTTACTGCCCCATAACTTACATGGGGTTGACCAAACTTGCAGAAACATGTTTATTTCTGCTGAAAAACACGTTTTGACCCTTTCTGCACACTGGGGTTAAGGGCTGAGTGTGTGGGCACTTCTGAGCCTTGCTGTTACAAGTAGATTCAGTTGCCTGAAAAAACGCGTTTATTTCGGGCTGAAAAACACGTTTTGAAAAGTGTGATGTTACTGACCCATAACTTACATGGGGTTGACCAAACTTGCAGAAACATGTTTATTTCTGCTGAAAAACACGTTTTGACCCTTTCTGCACACTGGGGTTAAGGGCTGAGTGTGTGGGCACTTCTGAGCCTTGCTGTTACAAGTAGATTCAGTTGCCTGAAAAAACGCGTTTATTTCGGGCTGAAAAACACGTTTTGAAAACTGTGATGTTACTGCCCCATAACTTACATGGGGTTGACCAAACTTGCAGAAACATGTTTATTTCTGCTGAAAAACACGTTTTGACCCTTTCTGCACACTGGGGTTAAGGGCTGAGTGTGTGGGCACTTCTGAGCCTTGCTGTTACAAGTAGATTCAGTTGTCTGAAAAAACGCGTTTATTTCGGGCTGAAAAACACGTTTTGAAAAGTGTGATGTTACTGCCCCATAACTTACATGGGGTTGACCAAACTTGCAGAAACATGTTTATTTCTGCTGAAAAACACGTTTTGACCCTTTCTGCACACTGGGGTTAAGGGCTGAGTGTGTGGGCACTTCTGAGCCTTGCTGTTACAAGTAGATTCAGTTGCCTGAAAAAACGCGTTTATTTCGGGCTGAAAAACACGTTTTGAAAACTGTGATGTTACTGCCCCATAACTTACATGGGGTTGACCAAACTTGCAGAAACATGTTTATTTCTGCTGAAAAACACGTTTTGACCCTTTCTGCACACTGGGGTTAAGGGCTGAGTGTGTGGGCACTTCTGAGCCTTGCTGTTACAAGTAGATTCAGTTGTCTGAAAAAACGCGTTTATTTCGGGCTGAAAAACACGTTTTGAAAAGTGTGATGTTACTGCCCCATAACTTACATGGGGTTGACCAAACTTGCAGAAACATGTTTATTTCTGCTGAAAAACACGTTTTGACCCTTTCTGCACACTGGGGTTAAGGGCTGAGTGTGTGGGCACTTCTGAGCCTTGCTGTTACAAGTAGATTCAGTTGCCTGAAAAAACGCGTTTATTTCGGGCTGAAAAACACGTTTTGAAAAGTGTGATGTTACTGCCCCATAACTTACATGGGGTTGACCAAACTTGCAGAAACATGTTTATTTCTGCTGAAAAACACGTTTTGACCCTTTCTGCACACTGGGGTTAAGGGCTGAGTGTGTGGGCACTTCTGAGCCTTGCTGTTACAAGTAGATTCAGTTGCCTGAAAAAACGCGTTTATTTCGGGCTGAAAAACACGTTTTGAAAAGTGTGATGTTACTGACCCATAACTTACATGGGGTTGACCAAACTTGCAGAAACATGTTTATTTCTGCTGAAAAACACGTTTTGACCCTTTCTGCACACTGGGGTTAAGGGCTGAGTGTGTGGGCACTTCTGAGCCTTGCTGTTACAAGTAGATTCAGTTGCCTGAAAAAACGCGTTTATTTCGGGCTGAAAAACACGTTTTGAAAAGTGTGATGTTACTGACCCATAACTTACATGGGGTTGACCAAACTTGCAGAAACATGTTTATTTCTGCTGAAAAACACGTTTTGACCCTTTCTGCACACTGGGGTTAAGGGCTGAGTGTGTGGGCACTTCTGAGCCTTGCTGTTACAAGTAGATTCAGTTGCCTGAAAAAACGCGTTTATTTCGGGCTGAAAAACACGTTTTGAAAACTGTGATGTTACTGCCCCATAACTTACATGGGGTTGACCAAACTTGCAGAAATATGTTTATTTCTGCTGAAAAACACGTTTTGACCCTTTCTGCACACTGGGGTTAAGGGCTGAGTGTGTGGGCACTTCTGAGCCTTGCTGTTACAAGTAGATTCAGTTGTCTGAAAAAACGCGTTTATTTCGGGCTGAAAAACACGTTTTGAAAACTGTGATGTTACTGCCCCATAACTTACATGGGGTTGACCAAACTTGCAGAAACATGTTTATTTCTGCTGAAAAACACGTTTTGACCCTTTCTGCACACTGGGGTTAAGGGCTGAGTGTGTGGGCACTTCTGAGCCTTGCTGTTACAAATAGATTCAGTTGCCTGAAAAAACGCGTTTATTTCGGGCTGAAAAACACGTTTTGAAAAGTGTGATGTTACTGCCCCATAACTTACATGGGGTTGACCAAACTTGCAGAAACATGTTTATTTCTGCTGAAAAACACGTTTTGACCCTTTCTGCACACTGGGGTTAAGGGCTGAGTGTGTGGGCACTTCTGAGCCTTGCTGTTACAAGTAGATTCAGTTGCCTGAAAAAACGCGTTTATTTCGGGCTTAAAAACACGTTTTGAAAAGTGTGATGTTACTGACCCATAACTTACATGGGGTTGACCAAACTTGCAGAAACATGTTTATTTCTGCTGAAAAACACGTTTTGACCCTTTCTGCACACTGGGGTTAAGGGCTGAGTGTGTGGGCACTTCTGAGCCTTGCTGTTACAAGTAGATTCAGTTGCCTGAAAAAACGCGTTTATTTCGGGCTGAAAAACACGTTTTGAAAACTGTGATGTTACTGCCCCATAACTTACATGGGGTTGACCAAACTTGCAGAAACATGTTTATTTCTGCTGAAAAACACGTTTTGACCCTTTCTGCACACTGGGGTTAAGGGCTGAGTGTGTGGGCACTTCTGAGCCTTGCTGTTACAAGTAGATTCAGTTGTCTGAAAAAACGCGTTTATTTCGGGCTGAAAAACACGTTTTGAAAAGTGTGATGTTACTGCCCCATAACTTACATGGGGTTGACCAAACTTGCAGAAACATGTTTATTTCTGCTGAAAAACACGTTTTGACCCTTTCTGCACACTGGGGTTAAGGGCTGAGTGTGTGGGCACTTCTGAGCCTTGCTGTTACAAGTAGATTCAGTTGCCTGAAAAAACGCGTTTATTTCGGGCTGAAAAACACGTTTTGAAAACTGTGATGTTACTGCCCCATAACTTACATGGGGTTGACCAAACTTGCAGAAACATGTTTATTTCTGCTGAAAAACACGTTTTGACCCTTTCTGCACACTGGGGTTAAGGGCTGAGTGTGTGGGCACTTCTGAGCCTTGCTGTTACAAGTAGATTCAGTTGTCTGAAAAAACGCGTTTATTTCGGGCTGAAAAACACGTTTTGAAAACTGTGATGTTACTGCCCCATAACTTACATGGGGTTGACCAAACTTGCAGAAACATGTTTATTTCTGCTGAAAAACACGTTTTGACCCTTTCTGCACACTGGGGTTAAGGGCTGAGTGTGTGGGCACTTCTGAGCCTTGCTGTTACAAGTAGATTCAGTTGCCTGAAAAAACGCGTTTATTTCGGGCTGAAAAACACGTTTTGAAAAGTGTGATGTTACTGACCCATAACTTACATGGGGTTGACCAAACTTGCAGAAACATGTTTATTTCTGCTGAAAAACACGTTTTGACCCTTTCTGCACACTGGGGTTAAGGGCTGAGTGTGTGGGCACTTCTGAGCCTTGCTGTTACAAGTAGATTCAGTTGCCTGAAAAAACGCGTTTATTTCGGGCTGAAAAACACGTTTTGAAAACTGTGATGTTACTGCCCCATAACTTACATGGGGTTGACCAAACTTGCAGAAACATGTTTATTTCTGCTGAAAAACACGTTTTGACCCTTTCTGCACACTGGGGTTAAGGGCTGAGTGTGTGGGCACTTCATAGCCTTGCTGTTACAAGTAGATTCAGTTGTCTGAAAAAACGCGTTTATTTCGGGCTGAAAAACACGTTTTGAAAACTGTGATGTTACTGCCCCATAACTTACATGGGGTTGACCAAACTTGCAGAAACATGTTTATTTCTGCTGAAAAACACGTTTTGACCCTTTCTGCACACTGGGGTTAAGGGCTGAGTGTGTGGGCTCTTCTGAGCCTTGCTATTACAAGGAGATTCAGTTGTCTGAAAAAACGCGTTTATTTCGGGCTGAAAAACACGTTTTGAAAAGTGTGATGTTACTGCCCCATAACTTACATGGGGTTGACCAAACTTGCAGAAACATGTTTATTTCTGCTGAAAAACACGTTTTGACCCTTTCTGCACACTGGGGTTAAGGGCTGAGTGTGTGGGCACTTCTGAGCCTTGCTGTTACAAGTAGATTCAGTTGCCTGAAAAAACGCGTTTATTTCGGGCTGAAAAACACGTTTTGAAAACTGTGATGTTACTGCCCCATAACTTACATGGGGTTGACCAAACTTGCAGAAACATGTTTATTTCTGCTGAAAAACACGTTTTGACCCTTTCTGCACACTGGGGTTAAGGGCTGAGTGTGTGGGCACTTCTGAGCCTTTCTGTTACAAGGAGATTCAGTTGCCTGAAAAAACGCGTTTATTTCGGGCTGAAAAACACGTTTTGAAAACTGTGATGTTACTGCCCCATAACTTACATGGGGTTGACCAAACTTGCAGAAACATGTTTATTTCTGCTGAAAAACACGTTTTGACCCTTTCTGCACACTGGGGTCAAGGGCTGAGTGTGTGGGCACTTCTGAGCCTTGCTGTTACAAGTAGATTCAGTTGCCTGAAAAAACGCGTTTATTTCGGGCTGAAAAACACGTTTTGAAAACTGTGATGTTACTGCCCTATAACTTACATGGGGTTGACCAAACTTGCAGAAACATGTTTATTTCTGCTGAAAAACACGTTTTGACCCTTTCTGCACACTGGGGTTAAGGGCTGAGTGTGTGGGCACTTCTGAGCCTTGCTGTTACAAGTAGATTCAGTTGCCTGAAAAAACGCGTTTATTTCGGGCTGAAAAACACGTTTTGAAAAGTGTGATGTTACTGCCCCATAACTTACATGGGGTTGACCAAACTTGCAGAAACATGTTTATTTCTGCTGAAAAACACGTTTTGACCCTTTCTGCACACTGGGGTTAAGGGCTGAGTGTGTGGGCACTTCTGAGCCTTGCTGTTACAAGTAGATTCAGTTGCCTGAAAAAACGCGTTTATTTCGGGCTGAAAAACACGTTTTGAAAACTGTGATGTTACTGCCCCATAACTTACATGGGGTTGACCAAACTTGCAGAAACATGTTTATTTCTGCTGAAAAACACGTTTTGACCCTTTCTGCACACTGGGGTTAAGGGCTGAGTGTGTGGGCACTTCTGAGCCTTGCTGTTACAAGTAGATTCAGTTGCCTGAAAAAACGCGTTTATTTCGGGCTGAAAAACACGTTTTGAAAAGTGTGATGTTACTGCCCCATAACTTACATGGGGTTGACCAAACTTGCAGAAACATGTTTATTTCTGCTGAAAAACACGTTTTGACCCTTTCTGCACACTGGGGTTAAGGGCTGAGTGTGTGGGCACTTCTGAGCCTTGCTGTTACAAGTAGATTCAGTTGCCTGAAAAAACGCGTTTATTTCGGGCTGAAAAACACGTTTTGAAAACTGTGATGTTACTGCCCCATAACTTACATGGGGTTGACCAAACTTGCAGAAACATGTTTATTTCTGCTGAAAAACACGTTTTGACCCTTTCTGCACACTGGGGTTAAGGGCTGAGTGTGTGGGCACTTCTGAGCCTTGCTGTTACAAGTAGATTCAGTTGTCTGAAAAAACGCGTTTATTTCGGGCTGAAAAACACGTTTTGAAAAGTGTGATGTTACTGCCCCATAACTTACATGGGGTTGACCAAACTTGCAGAAACATGTTTATTTCTGCTGAAAAACACGTTTTGACCCTTTCTGCACACTGGGGTTAAGGGCTGAGTGTGTGGGCACTTCTGAGCCTTGCTGTTACAAGTAGATTCAGTTGTCTGAAAAAACGCTTTTATTTCGGGCTGAAAAACACGTTTTGAAAAGTGTGATGTTACTGCCCCATAACTTACATGGGGTTGACCAAACTTGCAGAAACATGTTTATTTCTGCTGAAAAACACGTTTTGACCCTTTCTGCACACTGGGGTTAAGGGCTGAGTGTGTGGGCACTTCTGAGCCTTGCTGTTACAAGTAGATTCAGTTGCCTGAAAAAACGCGTTTATTTCGGGCTGAAAAACACGTTTTGAAAAGTGTGATGTTACTGACCCATAACTTACATGGGGTTGACCAAACTTGCAGAAACATGTTTATTTCTGCTGAAAAACACGTTTTGACCCTTTCTGCACACTGGGGTTAAGGGCTGAGTGTGTGGGCACTTCTGAGCCTTGCTGTTACAAGTAGATTCAGTTGCCTGAAAAAACGCGTTTATTTCGGGCTGAAAAACACGTTTTGAAAACTGTGATGTTACTGCCCCATAACTTACATGGGGTTGACCAAACTTGCAGAAACATGTTTATTTCTGCTGAAAAACACGTTTTGACCCTTTCTGCACACTGGGGTTAAGGGCTGAGTGTGTGGGCACTTCTGAGCCTTGCTGTTACAAGTAGATTCAGTTGTCTGAAAAAACGCGTTTATTTCGGGCTGAAAAACACGTTTTGAAAAGTGTGATGTTACTGCCCCATAACTTACATGGGGTTGACCAAACTTGCAGAAACATGTTTATTTCTGCTGAAAAACACGTTTTGACCCTTTCTGCACACTGGGGTTAAGGGCTGAGTGTGTGGGCACTTCTGAGCCTTGCTGTTACAAGTAGATTCAGTTGTCTGAAAAAACGCTTTTATTTCGGGCTGAAAAACACGTTTTGAAAACTGTGATGTTACTGCCCCATAACTTACATGGGGTTGACCAAACTTGCAGAAACATGTTTATTTCTGCTGAAAAACACGTTTTGACCCTTTCTGCACACTGGGGTTAAGGGCTGAGTGTGTGGGCACTTCTGAGCCTTTCTGTTACAAGTAGATTCAGTTGCCTGAAAAAACGCGTTTATTTCGGGCTGAAAAACACGTTTTGAAAACTGTGATGTTACTGCCCCATAACTTACATGGGGTTGACCAAACTTGCAGAAACATGTTTATTTCTGCTGAAAAACACGTTTTGACCCTTTCTGCACACTGGGGTTAAGGGCTGAGTGTGTGGGCACTTCTGAGCCTTGCTGTTACAAGTAGATTCAGTTGTCTGAAAAAACGCTTTTATTTCGGGCTGAAAAACACGTTTTGAAAAGTGTGATGTTACTGCCCCATAACTTATATGGGGTTTACCAAACTTGCAGAAACATGTTTATTTCTGCTGAAAAACACGTTTTGACCCTTTCTGCACATTGGGGTTAAGGGCTGAGTGTGTGGGCACTTCTGAGCCTTGCTGTTACAAGTAGATTCAGTTGCCTGAAAAAACGCGTTTATTTCGGGCTGAAAAACACGTTTTGAAAAGTATGATGTTACTGACCCATAACTTACATGGGGTTGACCAAACTTGCAGAAACATGTTTATTTCTGCTGAAAAACACCTTTTGACCCTTTCTGCACACTGGGGTTAAGGGCTGAGTGTGTGGGCACTTCTGAGCCTTGCTGTTACAAGTAGATTCAGTTGCCTGAAAAAACGCGTTTATTTCGGGCTGAAAAACACGTTTTGAAAAGTGTGATGTTACTGACCCATAACTTACATGGGGTTGACCAAACTTGCAGAAACATGTTTATTTCTGCTGAAAAACACGTTTTGACCCTTTCTGCACACTGGGGTTAAGGGCTGAGTGTGTGGGCACTTCTGAGCCTTGCTGTTACAAGTAGATTCAGTTGCCTGAAAAAACGCGTTTATTTCGGGCTGAAAAACACGTTCTGAAAACTGTGATGTTACTGCCCCATAACTTACATGGGGTTGACCAAACTTGCAGAAACATGTTTATTTCTGCTGAAAAACACGTTTTGACCCTTTCTGCACACTGGGGTTAAGGGCTGAGTGTGTGGGCACTTCTGAGCCTTGCTGTTACAAGTAGATTCAGTTGCCTGAAAAAACGCGTTTATTTCGGGCTGAAAAACACGTTTTGAAAACTGTGATGTTACTGCCCCATAACTTACATGGGGTTGACCAAACTTGCAGAAACATGTTTATTTCTGCTGAAAAACACGTTTTGACCCTTTCTGCACACTGGGGTTAAGGGCTGAGTGTGTGGGCACTTCTGAGCCTTGCTGTTACAAGTAGATTCAGTTGCCTGAAAAAACGCGTTTATTTCGGGCTGAAAAACACGTTTTGAAAACTGTGATGTTACTGCCCCATAACTTACATGGGGTTGACCAAACTTGCAGAAACATGTTTATTTCTGCTGAAAAACACCTTTTGACCCTTTCTGCACACTGGGGTTAAGGGCTGAGTGTGTGGGCACTTCTGAGCCTTGCTATTACAAGGAGATTCAGTTGTCTGAAAAAACGCGTTTATTTCGGGCTGAAAAACACGTTTTGAAAAGTGTGATGTTACTGCCCCATAACTTACATGGGGTTGACCAAACTTGCAGAAACATGTTTATTTCTGCTGAAAAACACGTTTTGACCCTTTCTGCACACTGGGGTTAAGGGCTGAGTGTGTGGGCACTTCTGAGCCTTGCTGTTACAAGTAGATTCAGTTGTCTGAAAAAACGCGTTTATTTCGGGCTGAAAAACACGTTTTGAAAACTGTGATGTTACTGCCCCATAACTTACATGGGGTTGACCAAACTTGCAGAAACATGTTTATTTCTGCTGAAAAACACGTTTTGACCCTTTCTGCACACTGGGGTTAAGGGCTGAGTGTGTGGGCACTTCTGAGCCTTGCTGTTACAAGTAGATTCAGTTGTCTGAAAAAACGCGTTTATTTCGGGCTGAAAAACACGTTTTGAAAACTGTGATGTTACTGCCCCATAACTTACATGGGGTTGACCAAACTTGCAGAAACATGTTTATTTCTGCTGAAAAACACGTTTTGACCCTTTCTGCACACTGGGGTTAAGGGCTGAGTGTGTGGGCACTTCTGAGCCTTGCTGTTACAAGTAGATTCAGTTGCCTGAAAAAACGCGTTTATTTCGGGCTGAAAAACACGTTTTGAAAAGTGTGATGTTACTGACCCATAACTTACATGGGGTTGACCAAACTTGCAGAAACATGTTTATTTCTGCTGAAAAACACGTTTTGACCCTTTCTGCACACTGGGGTTAAGGGCTGAGTGTGTGGGCACTTCTGAGCCTTGCTGTTACAAGTAGATTCAGTTGCCTGAAAAAACGCGTTTATTTCGGGCTGAAAAACACGTTTTGAAAAGTGTGATGTTACTGACCCATAACTTACATGGGGTTGACCAAACTTGCAGAAACATGTTTATTTCTGCTGAAAAACACGTTTTGACCCTTTCTGCACACTGGGGTTAAGGGCTGAGTGTGTGGGCACTTCTGAGCCTTGCTGTTACAAGTAGATTCAGTTGCCTGAAAAAACGCGTTTATTTCGGGCTGAAAAACACGTTTTGAAAACTGTGATGTTACTGCCCCATAACTTACATGGGGTTGACCAAACTTGCAGAAATATGTTTATTTCTGCTGAAAAACACGTTTTGACCCTTTCTGCACACTGGGGTTAAGGGCTGAGTGTGTGGGCCCTTCTGAGCCTTGCTGTTACAAGTAGATTCAGTTGTCTGAAAAAACGCGTTTATTTCGGGCTGAAAAACACGTTTTGAAAACTGTGATGTTACTGCCCCATAACTTACATGGGGTTGACCAAACTTGCAGAAACATGTTTATTTCTGCTGAAAAACACGTTTTGACCCTTTCTGCACACTGGGGTTAAGGGCTGAGTGTGTGGGCACTTCTGAGCCTTGCTGTTACAAGTAGATTCAGTTGCCTGAAAAAACGCGTTTATTTCGGGCTGAAAAACACGTTTTGAAAAGTGTGATGTTACTGCCCCATAACTTACATGGGGTTGACCAAACTTGCAGAAACATGTTTATTTCTGCTGAAAAACACGTTTTGACCCTTTCTGCACACTGGGGTTAAGGGCTGAGTGTGTGGGCACTTCTGAGCCTTGCTGTTACAAGTAGATTCAGTTGCCTGAAAAAACGCGTTTATTTCGGGCTGAAAAACACGTTTTGAAAAGTGTGATGTTACTGACCCATAACTTACATGGGGTTGACCAAACTTGCAGAAACATGTTTATTTCTGCTGAAAAACACGTTTTGACCCTTTCTGCACACTGGGGTTAAGGGCTGAGTGTGTGGGCACTTCTGAGCCTTGCTGTTACAAGTAGATTCAGTTGCCTGAAAAAACGCGTTTATTTCGGGCTGAAAAACACGTTTTGAAAACTGTGATGTTACTGCCCCATAACTTACATGGGGTTGACCAAACTTGCAGAAACATGTTTATTTCTGCTGAAAAACACGTTTTGACCCTTTCTGCACACTGGGGTTAAGGGCTGAGTGTGTGGGCACTTCTGAGCCTTGCTGTTACAAGTAGATTCAGTTGTCTGAAAAAACGCGTTTATTTCGGGCTGAAAAACACGTTTTGAAAAGTGTGATGTTACTGCCCCATAACTTACATGGGGTTGACCAAACTTGCAGAAACATGTTTATTTCTGCTGAAAAACACGTTTTGACCCTTTCTGCACACTGGGGTTAAGGGCTGAGTGTGTGGGCACTTCTGAGCCTTGCTGTTACAAGTAGATTCAGTTGCCTGAAAAAACGCGTTTATTTCGGGCTGAAAAACACGTTTTGAAAACTGTGATGTTACTGCCCCATAACTTACATGGGGTTGACCAAACTTGCAGAAACATGTTTATTTCTGCTGAAAAACACGTTTTGACCCTTTCTGCACACTGGGGTTAAGGGCTGAGTGTGTGGGCACTTCTGAGCCTTGCTGTTACAAGTAGATTCAGTTGTCTGAAAAAACGCGTTTATTTCGGGCTGAAAAACACGTTTTGAAAACTGTGATGTTACTGCCCCATAACTTACATGGGGTTGACCAAACTTGCAGAAACATGTTTATTTCTGCTGAAAAACACGTTTTGACCCTTTCTGCACACTGGGGTTAAGGGCTGAGTGTGTGGGCACTTCTGAGCCTTGCTGTTACAAGTAGATTCAGTTGCCTGAAAAAACGCGTTTATTTCGGGCTGAAAAACACGTTTTGAAAAGTGTGATGTTACTGCCCCATAACTTACATGGGGTTGACCAAACTTGCAGAAACATGTTTATTTCTGCTGAAAAACACGTTTTGACCCTTTCTGCACACTGGGGTTAAGGGCTGAGTGTGTGGGCACTTCTGAGCCTTGCTGTTACAAGTAGATTCAGTTGCCTGAAAAAACGCGTTTATTTCGGGCTGAAAAACACGTTTTGAAAAGTGTGATGTTACTGACCCATAACTTACATGGGGTTGACCAAACTTGCAGAAACATGTTTATTTCTGCTGAAAAACACGTTTTGACCCTTTCTGCACACTGGGGTTAAGGGCTGAGTGTGTGGGCACTTCTGAGCCTTGCTGTTACAAGTAGATTCAGTTGCCTGAAAAAACGCGTTTATTTCGGGCTGAAAAACACGTTTTGAAAAGTGTGATGTTACTGACCCATAACTTACATGGGGTTGACCAAACTTGCAGAAACATGTTTATTTCTGCTGAAAAACACGTTTTGACCCTTTCTGCACACTGGGGTTAAGGGCTGAGTGTGTGGGCACTTCTGAGCCTTGCTGTTACAAGTAGATTCAGTTGCCTGAAAAAACGCGTTTATTTCGGGCTGAAAAACACGTTTTGAAAACTGTGATGTTACTGCCCCATAACTTACATGGGGTTGACCAAACTTGCAGAAATATGTTTATTTCTGCTGAAAAACACGTTTTGACCCTTTCTGCACACTGGGGTTAAGGGCTGAGTGTGTGGGCACTTCTGAGCCTTGCTGTTACAAGTAGATTCAGTTGTCTGAAAAAACGCGTTTATTTCGGGCTGAAAAACACGTTTTGAAAACTGTGATGTTACTGCCCCATAACTTACATGGGGTTGACCAAACTTGCAGAAACATGTTTATTTCTGCTGAAAAACACGTTTTGACCCTTTCTGCACACTGGGGTTAAGGGCTGAGTGTGTGGGCACTTCTGAGCCTTGCTGTTACAAGTAGATTCAGTTGCCTGAAAAAACGCGTTTATTTCGGGCTGAAAAACACGTTTTGAAAAGTGTGATGTTACTGCCCCATAACTTACATGGGGTTGACCAAACTTGCAGAAATATGTTTATTTCTGCTGAAAAACACGTTTTGACCCTTTCTGCACACTGGGGTTAAGGGCTGAGTGTGTGGGCACTTCTGAGCCTTGCTGTTACAAGTAGATTCAGTTGTCTGAAAAAACGCGTTTATTTCGGGCTGAAAAACACGTTTTGAAAACTGTGATGTTACTGCCCCATAACTTACATGGGGTTGACCAAACTTGCAGAAACATGTTTATTTCTGCTGAAAAACACGTTTTGACCCTTTCTGCACACTGGGGTTAAGGGCTGAGTGTGTGGGCACTTCTGAGCCTTGCTGTTACAAGTAGATTCAGTTGCCTGAAAAAACGCGTTTATTTCGGGCTGAAAAACACGTTTTGAAAAGTGTGATGTTACTGCCCCATAACTTACATGGGGTTGACCAAACTTGCAGAAACATGTTTATTTCTGCTGAAAAACACGTTTTGACCCTTTCTGCACACTGGGGTTAAGGGCTGAGTGTGTGGGCACTTCTGAGCCTTGCTGTTACAAGTAGATTCAGTTGTCTGAAAAAACGCGTTTATTTCGGGCTGAAAAACACGTTTTGAAAACTGTGATGTTACTGCCCCATAACTTACATGGGGTTGACCAAACTTGCAGAAACATGTTTATTTCTGCTGAAAAACACGTTTTGACCCTTTCTGCACACTGGGGTTAAGGGCTGAGTGTGTGGGCACTTCTGAGCCTTGCTGTTACAAGTAGATTCAGTTGCCTGAAAAAACGCGTTTATTTCGGGCTGAAAAACACGTTTTGAAAACTGTGATGTTACTGCCCCATAACTTACATGGGGTTGACCAAACTTGCAGAAACATGTTTATTTCTGCTGAAAAACACGTTTTGACCCTTTCTGCACACTGGGGTTAAGGGCTGAGTGTGTGGGCACTTCTGAGCCTTGCTGTTACAAGTAGATTCAGTTGTCTGAAAAACGCGTTTATTTCGGGCTGAAAAACACGTTTTGAAAAGTGTGATGTTACTGCCCCATAACTTACATGGGGTTGACCAAACTTGCAGAAACATGTTTATTTCTGCTGAAAAACACGTTTTGACCCTTTCTGCACACTGGGGTTAAGGGCTGAGTGTGTGGGCACTTCTGAGCCTTGCTGTTACAAGTAGATTCAGTTGCCTGAAAAAACGCGTTTATTCGGGCTGAAAAACACGTTTTGAAAACTGTGATGTTACTGCCCCATAACTTACATGGGGTTGACCAAACTTGCAGAAACATGTTTATTTCTGCTGAAAAACACGTTTTGACCCTTTCTGCACACTGGGGTTAAGGCTGAGTGTGTGGGCACTTCTGAGCCTTGCTGTTACAAGTAGATTCAGTTGTCTGAAAAAACGCGTTTATTTCGGGCTGAAAAACACGTTTTGAAAACTGTGATGTTACTGCCCCATAACTTACATGGGTTGACCAAACTTGCAGAAACATGTTTATTTCTGCTGAAAAACACGTTTTGACCCTTTCTGCACACTGGGGTTAAGGGCTGAGTGTGTGGGCACTTCTGAGCCTTGCTGTTACAAGTAGATTCAGTTGCCTGAAAAAACGCGTTTATTTCGGGCTGAAAAACACGTTTTTGAAAAGTGTGATGTTACTGACCCATAACTTACATGGGTTGACCAAACTTGCAGAAACATGTTTATTTCTGCTGAAAAACACGTTTTGACCCTTTCTGCACACTGGGGTTAAGGGCTGAGTGTGTGGGCACTTCTGAGCCTTGCTGTTACAAGTAGATTCAGTTGCCTGAAAAAACGCGTTTATTTCGGGCTGAAAAACACGTTTTGAAAACTGTGATGTTACTGCCCCATAACTTACATGGGGTTGACCAAACTTGCAGAAACATGTTTATTTCTGCTGAAAAACACGTTTTGACCCTTTCTGCACACTGGGGTTAAGGGCTGAGTGTGTGGGCACTTCATAGCCTTGCTGTTACAAGTAGATTCAGTTGTCTGAAAAAACGCGTTTATTTCGGGCTGAAAAACACGTTTTGAAAACTGTGATGTTACTGCCCCATAACTTACATGGGGTTGACCAAACTTGCAGAAACATGTTTATTTCTGCTGAAAAACACGTTTTGACCCTTTCTGCACACTGGGGTTAAGGGCTGAGTGTGTGGGCTCTTCTGAGCCTTGCTATTACAAGGAGATTCAGTTGTCTGAAAAAACGCGTTTATTTCGGGCTGAAAAACACGTTTTGAAAAGTGTGATGTTACTGCCCCATAACTTACATGGGGTTGACCAAACTTGCAGAAACATGTTTATTTCTGCTGAAAACACGTTTTGACCCTTTCTGCACACTGGGGTTAAGGCTGAGTGTGTGGGCACTTCTGAGCCTTGCTGTTACAAGTAGATTCAGTTGCCTGAAAAAACGCGTTTATTTCGGGCTGAAAAACACGTTTTGAAAACTGTGATGTTACTGCCCCATAACTTACATGGGGTTGACCAAACTTGCAGAAACATGTTTATTTCTGCTGAAAAACACGTTTTTGACCCTTTCTGCACACTGGGGTTAAGGGCTGAGTGTGTGGGCACTTCTGAGCCTTGCTGTTACAAGTAGATTCAGTTGCCTGAAAAAACGCGTTTATTTCGGGCTGAAAAACACGTTTTGAAAAGTGTGATGTTACTGCCCCATAACTTACATGGGGTTGACCAAACTTGCAGAAACATGTTTATTTCTGCTGAAAAACACGTTTTGACCCTTTCTGCACACTGGGGTTAAGGGCTGAGTGTGTGGGCACTTCTGAGCCTTGCTGTTACAAGTAGATTCAGTTGCCTGAAAAAACGCGTTTATTTCGGGCTGAAAAACACGTTTTGAAAAGTGTGATGTTACTGACCCATAACTTACATGGGGTTGACCAAACTTGCAGAAACATGTTTATTTCTGCTGAAAAACACGTTTTGACCCTTTCTGCACACTGGGGTTAAGGGCTGAGTGTGTGGGCACTTCTGAGCCTTGCTGTTACAAGTAGATTCAGTTGCCTGAAAAAACGCGTTTATTTCGGGCTGAAAAACACGTTTTGAAAAGTGTGATGTTACTGACCCATAACTTACATGGGGTTGACCAAACTTGCAGAAACATGTTTATTTCTGCTGAAAAACACGTTTTGACCCTTTCTGCACACTGGGGTTAAGGGCTGAGTGTGTGGGCACTTCTGAGCCTTGCTGTTACAAGTAGATTCAGTTGCCTGAAAAAACGCGTTTATTTTCGGGCTGAAAAACACGTTTTGAAAAGTGTGATGTTACTGACCCATAACTTACATGGGGTTGACCAAACTTGCAGAAACATGTTTATTTCTGCTGAAAAACACGTTTTGACCCTTTCTGCACACTGGGGTTAAGGGCTGAGTGTGTGGGCACTTCTGAGCCTTGCTGTTACAAGTAGATTCAGTTGCCTGAAAAAACGCGTTTATTTCGGGCTGAAAAACACGTTTTGAAAACTGTGATGTTACTGCCCCATAACTTACATGGGGTTGACCAAACTTGCAGAAACATGTTTATTTCTGCTGAAAAACACGTTTTGACCCTTTCTGCACACTGGGGTTAAGGGCTGAGTGTGTGGGCACTTCATAGCCTTGCTGTTACAAGTAGATTCAGTTGTCTGAAAAAACGCGTTTATTTCGGGCTGAAAAACACGTTTTGAAAACTGTGATGTTACTGCCCCATAACTTACATGGGGTTGACCAAACTTGCAGAAACATGTTTATTTCTGCTGAAAAACACGTTTTGACCCTTTCTGCACACTGGGGTTAAGGGCTGAGTGTGTGGGCTCTTCTGAGCCTTGCTATTACAAGGAGATTCAGTTGTCTGAAAAAACGCGTTTATTTCGGGCTGAAAAACACGTTTTGAAAAGTGTGATGTTACTGCCCCATAACTTACATGGGTTGACCAAACTTGCAGAAACATGTTTATTTCTGCTGAAAAACACGTTTTGACCCTTTCTGCACACTGGGGTTAAGGGCTGAGTGTGTGGGCACTTCTGAGCCTTGCTGTTACAAGTAGATTCAGTTGCCTGAAAAAACGCGTTTATTTCGGGCTGAAAAACACGTTTTGAAAACTGTGATGTTACTGCCCCATAACTTACATGGGGTTGACCAAACTTGCAGAAACATGTTTATTTCTGCTGAAAAACACGTTTTGACCCTTTCTGCACACTGGGGTTAAGGGCTGAGTGTGTGGGCACTTCTGAGCCTTGCTGTTACAAGTAGATTCAGTTGCCTGAAAAAACGCGTTTATTTCGGGCTGAAAAACACGTTTTGAAAGTGTGATGTTACTGCCCCATAACTTACATGGGGTTGACCAAACTTGCAGAAACATGTTTATTTCTGCTGAAAAACACGTTTTGACCCTTTCTGCACACTGGGGTTAAGGGCTGAGTGTGTGGGCACTTCTGAGCCTTGCTGTTACAAGTAGATTCAGTTGCCTGAAAAAACGCGTTTATTTCGGGCTGAAAAACACGTTTTGAAAAGTGTGATGTTACTGACCCATAACTTACATGGGGTTGACCAAACTTGCAGAAACATGTTTATTTCTGCTGAAAAACACGTTTTGACCCTTTCTGCACACTGGGGTTAAGGGCTGAGTGTGTGGGCACTTCTGAGCCTTGCTGTTACAAGTAGATTCAGTTGCCTGAAAAACGCGTTTATTTCGGGCTGAAAAACACGTTTTGAAAAGTGTGATGTTACTGACCCATAACTTACATGGGGTTGACCAAACTTGCAGAAACATGTTTATTTCTGCTGAAAAACACGTTTTGACCCTTTCTGCACACTGGGGTTAAGGGCTGAGTGTGTGGGCACTTCTGAGCCTTGCTGTTACAAGTAGATTCAGTTGCCTGAAAAAACGCGTTTATTTCGGGCTGAAAAACACGTTTTGAAAACTGTGATGTTACTGCCCCATAACTTACATGGGGTTGACCAAACTTGCAGAAATATGTTTATTTCTGCTGAAAAACACGTTTTGACCCTTTCTGCACACTGGGGTTAAGGGCTGAGTGTGTGGGCACTTCTGAGCCTTGCTGTTACAAGTAGATTCAGTTGTCTGAAAAACGCGTTTATTTCGGGCTGAAAAACACGTTTTGAAAACTGTGATGTTACTGCCCCATAACTTACATGGGGTTGACCAAACTTGCAGAAACATGTTTATTTCTGCTGAAAAACACGTTTTGACCCTTTCTGCACACTGGGGTTAAGGGCTGAGTGTGTGGGCACTTCTGAGCCTTGCTGTTACAAGTAGATTCAGTTGCCTGAAAAACGCGTTTATTTCGGGCTGAAAAACACGTTTTGAAAAGTGTGATGTTACTGCCCCATAACTTACATGGGGTTGACCAAACTTGCAGAAACATGTTTATTTCTGCTGAAAAACACGTTTTGACCCTTTCTGCACACTGGGGTTAAGGGCTGAGTGTGTGGGCACTTCTGAGCCTTGCTGTTACAAGTAGATTCAGTTGCCTGAAAAAACGCGTTTATTTCGGGCTGAAAAACACGTTTTGAAAAGTGTGATGTTACTGACCCATAACTTACATGGGGTTGACCAAACTTGCAGAAACATGTTTATTTCTGCTGAAAAACACGTTTTGACCCTTTCTGCACACTGGGGTTAAGGGCTGAGTGTGTGGGCACTTCTGAGCCTTGCTGTTACAAGTAGATTCAGTTGCCTGAAAAACGCGTTTATTTCGGGCTGAAAAACACGTTTGAAAACTGTGATGTTACTGCCCCATAACTTACATGGGGTTGACCAAACTTGCAGAAACATGTTTATTTTCTGCTGAAAAAC
>NW_027168381.1:0-34636 GCF_040954835.1 Lepisosteus oculatus
CTGTTACTGCCCCATAACTTACATGGGGTTGACCAAACTTGCAGAAACATGTTTATTTCTGCTGAAAAACACGTTTTGACCCTTTCTGCACACTGGGGTTAAGATCTGAGTGTGTGGGCTCTTCTGAGCCTTGCTGTTACATGGTAATTCAGTTGTCTGAAAAAACGTGTTTATTTCGGGCTGAAAAACACGTTTTGAAAAGTGTACTGTTACTGCCCCATAACTTGCATGGGGTTGACCAAACTTGCAGAAACATGCTTATTTCTGCTGAAAAACACGTTTTGACACTTTCTGCACACTGGGGTTAAGATCTGAGTGTGTGGGCTCTTCTGAGCCTTGCTGTTACATGGGGATTCAGTTGTCTGAAAAAACGCGTTTATTTCGGGCTGAAAAACACGTTTTGAAAAGTGTACTGTTACTGCCCCCATAACTTGCATGGGGTTGACCAAACTTGCAGAAACATGTTTATTTCTGCTGAAAAACACGTTTTGACACTTTCTGTACACTGGGGTTAAGATCTGAGTGTGTGGGCTCTTCTGAGCCTTGCTGTTAAATGGTAATTCAGTTGTCTGAAAAAACGTGTTTATTTCGGGCTGAAAAACACGTTTTGAAAAGTGTACTGTTACTGCCCCATAACTTGCATGGGGTTGACCAAACTTGCAGAAACATGTTTATTTCTGCTGAAAAACACGTTTTGACCCTTTCTGCACACTGGGGTTAAGATCTGAGTGTGTGGGCTCTTCTGAGCCTTGCTGTTACATGGGGATTCAGTTGTCTGAAAAAACGTGTTTATTTCGGGCTGAAAAACACGTTTTGAAAAGTGTACTGTTACTGCCCCATAACTTGCATGGGGTTGACCAAACTTGCAGAAACATGTTTATTTCTGCTGAAAAACACGTTTTGACACTTTCTGCACACTGGGGTTAAGATCTGAGTGTGTGGGCTCTTCTGAGCCTTGCTGTTACATGGGGATTCAGTTGTCTGAAAAAACGCGTTTATTTCGGGCTGAAAAACACGTTTTGAAAAGTGTACTGTTACTGCCCCATAACTTACATGGGGTTGACCAAACTTGCAGAAACATGCTTATTTCTGCTGAAAAACACGTTTTGACCCTTTCTGCACACTGGGGTTAAGATCTGAGTGTGTGGGCTCTTCTGAGCCTTGCTGTTACATGGTAATTCAGTTGTCTGAAAAACGTGTTTATTTCGGGCTGAAAAACACGTTTTGAAAAGTGTACTGTTACTGCCCCATAACTTGCATGGGGTTGACCAAACTTGCAGAAACATGCTTATTTCTGCTGAAAAACACGTTTTGACACTTTCTGCACACTGGGGTTAAGATCTGAGTGTGTGGGCTCTTCTGAGCCTTGCTGTTACATGGTAATTCAGTTGTCTGAAAAAACGTGTTTATTTCGGGCTGAAAAACACGTTTTGAAAAGTGTACTGTTACTGCCCCATAACTTGCATGGGGTTGACCAAACTTGCAGAAACATGCTTATTTCTGCTGAAAAACACGTTTTGACACTTTCTTCACACTGGGGTTAAGATCTGAGTGTGTGGGCTCTTCTGAGCCTTGCTGTTACATGGTAATTCAGTCGTCTGAAAAAACGTGTTTATTTCGGGCTGAAAAACACGTTTTGAAAAGTGTACTGTTACTACCCCATAACTTGCATGGGGTTGACCAAACTTGCAGAAACATGTTTATTTCTGCTGAAAAACACGTTTTGACACTTTCTGCACACTGGGGTTAAGATCTGAGTGTGTGGGCTCTTCTGAGCCTTGCTGTTACATGGGGATTCAGTTGTCTGAAAAAACGCGTTTATTTCGGGCTGAAAAACACGTTTTGAAAAGTGTACTGTTACTGCCCCATAACTTGCATGGGGTTGACCAAACTTGCAGAAACATGCTTATTTCTGCTGAAAAACACGTTTTGACACTTTCTTCACACTGGGGTTAAGATCTGAGTGTGTGGGCTCTTCTGAGCCTTGCTGTTACATGGTAATTCAGTCGTCTGAAAAAAACGTGTTTATTTCGGGCTGAAAAACACGTTTTGAAAAGTGTACTGTTACTACCCCATAACTTGCATTTGGTTGACCAAACTTGCAGAAACATGTTTATTTCTGCTGAAAAACACGTTTTGACACTTTCTGCACACTGGGGTTAAGATCTGAGTGTGTGGGCTCTTCTGAGCCTTGCTGTTACATGGGGATTCAGTTGTCTGAAAAAACGCGTTTATTTCGGGCTGAAAAACACGTTTTGAAAAGTGTACTGTTACTGCCCCATAACTTACATGGGGTTGACCAAACTTGCAGAAACATGTTTATTTCTGCTGAAAAACACGTTTTGACCCTTTCTGCACACTGGGTTAAGATCTGAGTGTGTGGGCTCTTCTGAGCCTTGCTGTTACATGGTAATTCAGTTGTCTGAAAAAACGTGTTTATTTCGGGCTGAAAAACACGTTTTGAAAAGTGTACTGTTACTGCCCCATAACTTGCATGGGGTTGACCAAACTTGCAGAAACATGCTTATTTCTGCTGAAAAACACGTTTTGACCCTTTCTGCACACTGGGGTTAAGATCTGAGTGTGTGGGCTCTTCTGAGCCTTGCTGTTACATGGGGATTCAGTTGTCTGAAAAAACGCGTTTATTTCGGGCTGAAAAACACGTTTTGAAAAGTGTACTGTTACTGCCCCATAACTTACATGGGGTTGACCAAACTTGCAGAAACATGTTTATTTCTGCTGAAAAACACGTTTTGACCCTTTCTGCACACTGGGGTTAAGATCTGAGTGTGTGGGCTCTTCTGAGCCTTGCTGTTACATGGTAATTCAGTTGTCTGAAAAAACGTGTTTATTTCGGGCTGAAAAACACGTTTTGAAAAGTGTACTGTTACTGCCCCATAACTTGCATGGGGTTGACCAAACTTGCAGAAACATGCTTATTTCTGCTGAAAAACACGTTTTGACACTTTCTGCACACTGGGGTTAAGATCTGAGTGTGTGGGCTCTTCTGAGCCTTGCTGTTACATGGTAATTCAGTTGTCTGAAAAAACGTGTTTATTTCGGGCTGAAAAACACGTTTTGAAAAGTGTACTGTTACTGCCCCATAACTTGCATGGGGTTGACCAAACTTGCAGAAACATGCTTATTTCTGCTGAAAAACACGTTTTGACACTTTCTTCACACTGGGGTTAAGATCTGAGTGTGTGGGCTCTTCTGAGCCTTGCTGTTACATGGTAATTCAGTCGTCTGAAAAAACGTGTTTATTTCGGGCTGAAAAACACGTTTTGAAAAGTGTACTGTTACTACCCCATAACTTGCATGGGGTTGACCAAACTTGCAGAAACATGTTTATTTCTGCTGAAAAACACGTTTTTGACACTTTCTGCACACTGGGGTTAAGATCTGAGTGTGTGGGCTCTTCTGAGCCTTGCTGTTACATGGGGATTCAGTTGTCTGAAAAAACGCGTTTATTTCGGGCTGAAAAACACGTTTTGAAAAGTGTACTGTTACTGCCCCATAACTTGCATGGGGTTGACCAAACTTGCAGAAACATGCTTATTTCTGCTGAAAAACACGTTTTGACACTTTCTTCACACTGGGGTTAAGATCTGAGTGTGTGGGCTCTTCTGAGCCTTGCTGTTACATGGTAATTCAGTCGTCTGAAAAAACGTGTTTATTTCGGGCTGAAAAACACGTTTTGAAAAGTGTACTGTTACTACCCCATAACTTGCATTTGGTTGACCAAACTTGCAGAAACATGTTTATTTCTGCTGAAAAACACGTTTTGACACTTTCTGCACACTGGGGTTAAGATCTGAGTGTGTGGGCTCTTCTGAGCCTTGCTGTTACATGGGGATTCAGTTGTCTGAAAAAACGCGTTTATTTCGGGCTGAAAAACACGTTTTGAAAAGTGTACTGTTACTGCCCCATAACTTACATGGGGTTGACCAAACTTGCAGAAACATGTTTATTTCTGCTGAAAAACACGTTTTGACCCTTTCTGCACACTGGGGTTAAGATCTGAGTGTGTGGGCTCTTCTGAGCCTTGCTGTTACATGGTAATTCAGTTGTCTGAAAAAACGTGTTTATTTCGGGCTGAAAAACACGTTTTGAAAAGTGTACTGTTACTGCCCCATAACTTGCATGGGGTTGACCAAACTTGCAGAAACATGCTTATTTCTGCTGAAAAACACGTTTTGACCCTTTCTGCACACTGGGGTTAAGATCTGAGTGTGTGGGCTCTTCTGAGCCTTGCTGTTACATGGTAATTCAGTTGTCTGAAAAAACGTGTTTATTTCGGGCTGAAAAACACGTTTTGAAAAGTGTACTGTTACTGCCCCATAACTTGCATGGGGTTGACCAAACTTGCAGAAACATGCTTATTTCTGCTGAAAAACACGTTTTGACCCTTTCTGCACACTGGGGTTAAGATCTGAGTGTGTGGGCTCTTCTGAGCCTTGCTGTTACATGGTAATTCAGTTGTCTGAAAAAACGTGTTTATTTCGGGCTGAAAAACACGTTTTGAAAAGTGTACTGTTACTGCCCCATAACTTGCATGGGGTTGACCAAACTTGCAGAAACATGCTTATTTCTGCTTTAAAACACGTTTTGACACTTTCTGCACACTGGGGTTAAGATCTGAGTGTGTGGGCTCTTCTGAGCCTTGCTGTTACATGGGGATTCAGTTGTCTGAAAAAACGCGTTTATTTCGGGCTGAAAAACACGTTTTGAAAAGTGTACTGTTACTGCCCTATAACTTGCATGGGGTTGACCAAACTTGCAGAAACATGTTTATTTCTGCTGAAAAACACGTTTTGACACTTTCTGTACACTGGGGTTAAGATCTGAGTGTGTGGGCTCTTCTGAGCCTTGCTGTTAAATGGTAATTCAGTTGTCTGAAAAAACGTGTTTATTTCGGGCTGAAAAACACGTTTTGAAAAGTGTACTGTTACTGCCCCATAACTTGCATGGGGTTGACCAAACTTGCAGAAACATGTTTATTTCTGCTGAAAAACACGTTTTGACCCTTTCTGCACACTGGGGTTAAGATATGAGTGTGTGGGCTCTTCTGAGCCTTGCTGTTACATGGGGATTCAGTTGTCTGAAAAAACGTGTTTATTTCGGGCTGAAAAACACGTTTTGAAAAGTGTACTGTTACTGCCCCATAACTTGCATGGGGTTGACCAAACTTGCAGAAACATGTTTATTTCTGCTGAAAAACACGTTTTGACACTTTCTGCACACTGGGGTTAAGATCTGAGTGTGTGGGCTCTTCTGAGCCTTGCTGTTACATGGGGATTCAGTTGTCTGAAAAAACGCGTTTATTTCGGGATGAAAAACACGTTTTGAAAAGTGTACTGTTACTGCCCCATAACTTACATGGGGTTGACCAAACTTGCAGAAACATGCTTATTTCTGCTGAAAAACACGTTTTGACCCTTTCTGCACACTGGGGTTAAGATCTGAGTGTGTGGGCTCTTCTGAGCCTTGCTGTTACATGGTAATTCAGTTGTCTGAAAAAACGTGTTTATTTCGGGCTGAAAAACACGTTTTGAAAAGTGTACTGTTACTGCCCCATAACTTGCATGGGGTTGACCAAACTTGCAGAAACATGCTTATTTCTGCTGAAAAACACGTTTTGACACTTTCTGCACACTGGGGTTAAGATCTGAGTGTGTGGGCTCTTCTGAGCCTTGCTGTTACATGGTAATTCAGTTGTCTGAAAAAACGTGTTTATTTCGGGCTGAAAAACACGTTTTGAAAAGTGTACTGTTACTGCCCCATAACTTGCATGGGGTTGACCAAACTTGCAGAAACATGCTTATTTCTGCTGAAAAACACGTTTTGACACTTTCTTCACACTGGGGTTAAGATCTGAGTGTGTGGGCTCTTCTGAGCCTTGCTGTTACATGGTAATTCAGTCGTCTGAAAAAACGTGTTTATTTCGGGCTGAAAAACACGTTTTGAAAAGTGTACTGTTACTACCCCATAACTTGCATGGGGTTGACCAAACTTGCAGAAACATGTTTATTTCTGCTGAAAAACACGTTTTGACACTTTCTGCACACTGGGGTTAAGATCTGAGTGTGTGGGCTCTTCTGAGCCTTGCTGTTACATGGGGATTCAGTTGTCTGAAAAAACGCGTTTATTTCGGGCTGAAAAACACGTTTTGAAAAGTGTACTGTTACTGCCCCATAACTTGCATGGGGTTGACCAAACTTGCAGAAACATGCTTATTTCTGCTGAAAAACACGTTTTGACACTTTCTTCACACTGGGGTTAAGATCTGAGTGTGTGGGCTCTTCTGAGCCTTGCTGTTACATGGTAATTCAGTCGTCTGAAAAAACGTGTTTATTTCGGGCTGAAAAACACGTTTTGAAAAGTGTACTGTTACTACCCCATAACTTGCATGGGGTTGACCAAACTTGCAGAAACATGTTTATTTCTGCTGAAAAACACGTTTTGACACTTTCTGCACACTGGGGTTAAGATCTGAGTGTGTGGGCTCTTCTGAGCCTTGCTGTTACATGGGGATTCAGTTGTCTGAAAAAACGCGTTTATTTCGGGCTGAAAAACACGTTTTGAAAAGTGTACTGTTACTGCCCCATAACTTACATGGGGTTGACCAAACTTGCAGAAACATGTTTATTTCTGCTGAAAAACACGTTTTGACCCTTTCTGCACACTGGGGTTAAGATCTGAGTGTGTGGGCTCTTCTGAGCCTTGCTGTTACATGGTAATTCAGTTGTCTGAAAAAACGTGTTTATTTCGGGCTGAAAAACACGTTTTGAAAAGTGTACTGTTACTGCCCCATAACTTGCATGGGGTTGACCAAACTTGCAGAAACATGCTTATTTCTGCTGAAAAACACGTTTTGACCCTTTCTGCACACTGGGGTTAAGATCTGAGTGTGTGGGCTCTTCTGAGCCTTGCTGTTACATGGGGATTCAGTTGTCTGAAAAAACGCGTTTATTTCGGGCTGAAAAACACGTTTTGAAAAGTGTACTGTTACTGCCCCATAACTTACATGGGGTTGACCAAACTTGCAGAAACATGTTTATTTCTGCTGAAAAACACGTTTTGACCCTTTCTGCACACTGGGGTTAAGATCTGAGTGTGTGGGCTCTTCTGAGCCTTGCTGTTACATGGTAATTCAGTTGTCTGAAAAAACGCGTTTATTTCGGGCTGAAAAACACGTTTTGAAAAGTGTACTGTTACTGCCCCATAACTTGCATGGGGTTGACCAAACTTGCAGAAACATGTTTATTTCTGCTGAAAAACACGTTTTGACACTTTCTGTACACTGGGGTTAAGATCTGAGTGTGTGGGCTCTTCTGAGCCTTGCTGTTAAATGGTAATTCAGTTGTCTGAAAAAACGTGTTTATTTCGGGCTGAAAAACACGTTTTGAAAAGTGTACTGTTACTGCCCCATAACTTGCATGGGGTTGACCAAACTTGCAGAAACATGCTTATTTCTGCTGAAAAACACGTTTTGACACTTTCTTCACACTGGGGTTAAGATCTGAGTGTGTGGGCTCTTCTGAGCCTTGCTGTTACATGGTAATTCAGTCGTCTGAAAAAACGTGTTTATTTCGGGCTGAAAAACACGTTTTGAAAAGTGTACTGTTACTACCCCATAACTTGCATTTGGTTGACCAAACTTGCAGAAACATGTTTATTTCTGCTGAAAAACACGTTTTGACACTTTCTGCACACTGGGGTTAAGATCTGAGTGTGTGGGCTCTTCTGAGCCTTGCTGTTACATGGGGATTCAGTTGTCTGAAAAAACGCGTTTATTTCGGGCTGAAAAACACGTTTTGAAAAGTGTACTGTTACTGCCCCATAACTTACATGGGGTTGACCAAACTTGCAGAAACATGTTTATTTCTGCTGAAAAACACGTTTTGACCCTTTCTGCACACTGGGGTTAAGATCTGAGTGTGTGGGCTCTTCTGAGCCTTGCTGTTACATGGTAATTCAGTTGTCTGAAAAAACGTGTTTATTTCGGGCTGAAAAACACGTTTTGAAAAGTGTACTGTTACTGCCCCATAACTTGCATGGGGTTGACCAAACTTGCAGAAACATGCTTATTTCTGCTGAAAAACACGTTTTGACCCTTTCTGCACACTGGGGTTAAGATCTGAGTGTGTGGGCTCTTCTGAGCCTTGCTGTTACATGGGGATTCAGTTGTCTGAAAAAACGCGTTTATTTCGGGCTGAAAAACACGTTTTGAAAAGTGTACTGTTACTGCCCCATAACTTACATGGGGTTGACCAAACTTGCAGAAACATGTTTATTTCTGCTGAAAAACACGTTTTGACCCTTTCTGCACACTGGGGTTAAGATCTGAGTGTGTGGGCTCTTCTGAGCCTTGCTGTTACATGGGGATTCAGTTGTCTGAAAAAACGCGTTTATTTCGGGCTGAAAAACACGTTTTGAAAAGTGTACTGTTACTGCCCCATAACTTGCATGGGGTTGACCAAACTTGCAGAAACATGTTTATTTCTGCTGAAAAACACGTTTTGACACTTTCTACACACTGGGGTTAAGATCTGAGTGTGTGGGCTCTTCTGAGCCTTGCTGTTACATGGGGATTCAGTTGTCTGAAAAAACGCATTTATTTCGGGCTGAAAAACACGTTTTGAAAAGTGTACTGTTACTGCCCCATAACTTACATGGGGTTGACCAAACTTGCAGAAACATGTTTATTTCTGCTGAAAAACACGTTTTGACCCTTTCTGCACACTGGGGTTAAGATCTGAGTGTGTGGGCTCTTCTGAGCCTTGCTGTTACATGGGGATTCAGTTGTCTGAAAAAACGCGTTTATTTCGGGCTGAAAAACACGTTTTGAAAAGTGTACTGTTACTGCCCCATAACTTACATGGGGTTGACCAAACTTGCAGAAATATGTTTATTTCTGCTGAAAAACACGTTTTGACACTTTCTGCACACTGGGGTTAAGATCTGAGTGTGTGGGCTCTTCTGAGCCTTGCTGTTACATGGTAATTCAGTTGTCTGAAAAAACGTGTTTATTTCGGGCTGAAAAACACGTTTTGAAAAGTGTACTGTTACTACCCCATAACTTACATGGGGCTGACCAAACTTGCAGAAACATGTTTATTTCTGCTGAAAAACACGTTTTGACCCTTTCTGCACACTGGGGTTAAGATCTGAGTGTGTGGGCTCTTCTGAGCCTTGCTGTTACATGGGGATTCAGTTGTCTGAAAAAACGTGTTTATTTCGGGCTGAAAAACACGTTTTGAAAAGTGTACTGTTACTGCCCCATAACTTGCATGGGGTTGACCAAACTTGCAGAAACATGTTTATTTCTGCTGAAAAACACGTTTTGACCCTTTCTGCACACTGGGGTTAAGATCTGAGTGTGTGGGCTCTTCTGAGCCTTGCTGTTACATGGTAATTCAGTCGTCTGAAAAAACGTGTTTATTTCGGGCTGAAAAACACGTTTTGAAAAGTGTACTGTTACTACCCCATAACTTGCATGGGGTTGACCAAACTTGCAGAAACATGTTTATTTCTGCTGAAAAACACGTTTTGACACTTTCTGCACACTGGGGTTAAGATCTGAGTGTGTGAGCTCTTCTGAGCCTTGCTGTTACATGGGGATTCAGTTGTCTGAAAAAACGCGTTTATTTCGGGCTGAAAAACACGTTTTGAAAAGTGTACTGTTACTGCCCCATAACTTGCATGGGGTTGACCAAACTTGCAGAAACATGCTTATTTCTGCTGAAAAACACGTTTTGACACTTTCTTCACACTGGGGTTAAGATCTGAGTGTGTGGGCTCTTCTGAGCCTTGCTGTTACATGGGGATTCAGTTGTCTGAAAAAACGCGTTTATTTCGGGCTGAAAAACACGTTTTGAAAAGTGTACTGTTACTGCCCCATAACTTACATGGGGTTGACCAAACTTGCAGAAACATGTTTATTTCTGCTGAAAAACACGTTTTGACCCTTTCTGCACACTGGGGTTAAGATCTGAGTGTGTGGGCTCTTCTGAGCCTTGCTGTTACATGGTAATTCAGTTGTCTGAAAAAACGTGTTTATTTCGGGCTGAAAAACACGTTTTGAAAAGTGTACTGTTACTGCCCCATAACTTGCATGGGGTTGACCAAACTTGCAGAAACATGCTTATTTCTGCTGAAAAACACGTTTTGACACTTTCTGCACACTGGGGTTAAGATCTGAGTGTGTGGGCTCTTCTGAGCCTTGCTGTTACATGGGGATTCAGTTGTCTGAAAAAACGCGTTTATTTCGGGCTGAAAAACACGTTTTGAAAAGTGTACTGTTACTGCCCCATAACTTGCATGGGGTTGACCAAACTTGCAGAAACATGTTTATTTCTGCTGAAAAACACGTTTTGACACTTTCTGTACACTGGGGTTAAGATCTGAGTGTGTGGGCTCTTCTGAGCCTTGCTGTTAAATGGTAATTCAGTTGTCTGAAAAAACGTGTTTATTTCGGGCTGAAAAACACGTTTTGAAAAGTGTACTGTTACTGCCCCATAACTTGCATGGGGTTGACCAAACTTGCAGAAACATGTTTATTTCTGCTGAAAAACACGTTTTGACCCTTTCTGCACACTGGGGTTAAGATCTGAGTGTGTGGGCTCTTCTGAGCCTTGCTGTTACATGGGGATTCAGTTGTCTGAAAAAACGTGTTTATTTCGGGCTGAAAAACACGTTTTGAAAAGTGTACTGTTACTGCCCCATAACTTGCATGGGGTTGACCAAACTTGCAGAAACATGTTTATTTCTGCTGAAAAACACGTTTTGACACTTTCTGCACACTGGGGTTAAGATCTGAGTGTGTGGGCTCTTCTGAGCCTTGCTGTTACATGGGGATTCAGTTGTCTGAAAAAACGCGTTTATTTCGGGCTGAAAAACACGTTTTGAAAAGTGTACTGTTACTGCCCCATAACTTACATGGGGTTGACCAAACTTGCAGAAACATGCTTATTTCTGCTGAAAAACACGTTTTGACACTTTCTGCACACTGGGGTTAAGATCTGAGTGTGTGGGCTCTTCTGAGCCTTGCTGTTACATGGGGATTCAGTTGTCTGAAAAAACGCGTTTATTTCGGGCTGAAAAACACGTTTTGAAAAGTGTACTGTTACTGCCCCATAACTTACATGGGGTTGACCAAACTTGCAGAAACATGTTTATTTCTGCTGAAAAACACGTTTTGACCCTTTCTGCACACTGGGGTTAAGATCTGAGTGTGTGGGCTCTTCTGAGCCTTGCTGTTACATGGGGATTCAGTTGTCTGAAAAAACGCGTTTATTTCGGGCTGAAAAACACGTTTTGAAAAGTGTACTGTTACTGCCCCATAACTTGCATGGGGTTGACCAAACTTGCAGAAACATGTTTATTTCTGCTGAAAAACACGTTTTGACACTTTCTGCACACTGGGGTTAAGATCTGAGTGTGTGGGCTCTTCTGAGCCTTGCTGTTACATGGGGATTCAGTTGTCTGAAAAAACGCATTTATTTCGGGCTGAAAAACACGTTTTGAAAAGTGTACTGTTACTGCCCCATAACTTACATGGGGTTGACCAAACTTGCAGAAACATGTTTATTTCTGCTGAAAAACACGTTTTGACCCTTTCTGCACACTGGGGTTAAGATCTGAGTGTGTGGGCTCTTCTGAGCCTTGCTGTTACATGGTAATTCAGTTGTCTGAAAAAACGTGTTTATTTCGGGCTGAAAAACACGTTTTGAAAAGTGTACTGTTACTGCCCCATAACTTGCATGGGGTTGACCAAACTTGCAGAAACATGCTTATTTCTGCTGAAAAACACGTTTTGACACTTTCTGCACACTGGGGTTAAGATCTGAGTGTGTGGGCTCTTCTGAGCCTTGCTGTTACATGGTAATTCAGTTGTCTGAAAAAACGCGTTTATTTCGGGCTGAAAAACACGTTTTGAAAAGTGTACTGTTACTGCCCCATAACTTGCATGGGGTTGACCAAACTTGCAGAAACATGCTTATTTCTGCTGAAAAACACGTTTTGACACTTTCTTCACACTGGGGTTAAGATCTGAGTGTGTGGGCTCTTCTGAGCCTTGCTGTTACATGGTAATTCAGTCGTCTGAAAAAACGTGTTTATTTCGGGCTGAAAAACACGTTTTGAAAAGTGTACTGTTACTACCCCATAACTTGCATGGGGTTGACCAAACTTGCAGAAACATGTTTATTTCTGCTGAAAAACACGTTTTGACACTTTCTGCACACTGGGGTTAAGATCTGAGTGTGTGGGCTCTTCTGAGCCTTGCTGTTACATGGGGATTCAGTTGTCTGAAAAAACGCGTTTATTTCGGGCTGAAAAACACGTTTTGAAAAGTGTACTGTTACTGCCCCATAACTTGCATGGGGTTGACCAAACTTGCAGAAACATGCTTATTTCTGCTGAAAAACACGTTTTGACACTTTCTTCACACTGGGGTTAAGATCTGAGTGTGTGGGCTCTTCTGAGCCTTGCTGTTACATGGTAATTCAGTCGTCTGAAAAAACGTGTTTATTTCGGGCTGAAAAACACGTTTTGAAAAGTGTACTGTTACTACCCCATAACTTGCATGGGGTTGACCAAACTTGCAGAAACATGTTTATTTCTGCTGAAAAACACGTTTTGACACTTTCTGCACACTGGGGTTAAGATCTGAGTGTGTGGGCTCTTCTGAGCCTTGCTGTTACATGGGGATTCAGTTGTCTGAAAAAACGCGTTTATTTCGGGCTGAAAAACACGTTTTGAAAAGTGTACTGTTACTGCCCCATAACTTACATGGGGTTGACCAAACTTGCAGAAACATGTTTATTTCTGCTGAAAAACACGTTTTGACCCTTTCTGCACACTGGGGTTAAGATCTGAGTGTGTGGGCTCTTCTGAGCCTTGCTGTTACATGGTAATTCAGTTGTCTGAAAAAACGTGTTTATTTCGGGCTGAAAAACACGTTTTGAAAAGTGTACTGTTACTGCCCCATAACTTGCATGGGGTTGACCAAACTTGCAGAAACATGCTTATTTCTGCTGAAAAACACGTTTTGACACTTTCTGCACACTGGGGTTAAGATCTGAGTGTGTGGGCTCTTCTGAGCCTTGCTGTTACATGGGGATTCAGTTGTCTGAAAAAACGCGTTTATTTCGGGCTGAAAAACACGTTTTGAAAAGTGTACTGTTACTGCCCCATAACTTACATGGGGTTGACCAAACTTGCAAAAACATGTTTATTTCTGCTGAAAAACACGTTTTGACCCTTTCTGCACACTGGGGTTAAGATCTGAGTGTGTGGGCTCTTCTGAGCCTTGCTGTTACATGGGGATTCAGTTGTCTGAAAAAACGCGTTTATTTCGGGCTGAAAAACACGTTTTGAAAAGTGTACTGTTACTGCCCCATAACTTGCATGGGGTTGACCAAACTTGCAGAAACATGTTTATTTCTGCTGAAAAACACGTTTTGACACTTTCTGCACACTGGGGTTAAGATCTGAGTGTGTGGGCTCTTCTGAGCCTTGCTGTTACATGGGGATTCAGTTGTCTGAAAAAACGCGTTTATTTCGGGCTGAAAAACACGTTTTGAAAAGTGTACTGTTACTGCCCCATAACTTGCATGGGGTTGACCAAACTTGCAGAAACATGCTTATTTCTGCTGAAAAACACGTTTTGACACTTTCTTCACACTGGGGTTAAGATCTGAGTGTGTGGGCTCTTCTGAGCCTTGCTGTTACATGGTAATTCAGTCGTCTGAAAAAACGTGTTTATTTCGGGCTGAAAAACACGTTTTGAAAAGTGTACTGTTACTACCCCATAACTTGCATGGGGTTGACCAAACTTGCAGAAACATGTTTATTTCTGCTGAAAAACACGTTTTGACACTTTCTGCACACTGGGGTTAAGATCTGAGTGTGTGGGCTCTTCTGAGCCTTGCTGTTACATGGGGATTCAGTTGTCTGAAAAAACGCGTTTATTTCGGGCTGAAAAACACGTTTTGAAAAGTGTACTGTTACTGCCCCATAACTTACATGGGGTTGACCAAACTTGCAGAAACATGTTTATTTCTGCTGAAAAACACGTTTTGACCCTTTCTGCACACTGGGGTTAAGATCTGAGTGTGTGGGCTCTTCTGAGCCTTGCTGTTACATGGTAATTCAGTTGTCTGAAAAAACGTGTTTATTTCGGGCTGAAAAACACGTTTTGAAAAGTGTACTGTTACTGCCCCATAACTTGCATGGGGTTGACCAAACTTGCAGAAACATGCTTATTTCTGCTGAAAAACACGTTTTGACACTTTCTGCACACTGGGGTTAAGATCTGAGTGTGTGGGCTCTTCTGAGCCTTGCTGTTACATGGGGATTCAGTTGTCTGAAAAAACGCGTTTATTTCGGGCTGAAAAACACGTTTTGAAAAGTGTACTGTTACTGCCCCATAACTTACATGGGGTTGACCAAACTTGCAAAAACATGTTTATTTCTGCTGAAAAACACGTTTTGACCCTTTCTGCACACTGGGGTTAAGATCTGAGTGTGTGGGCTCTTCTGAGCCTTGCTGTTACATGGGGATTCAGTTGTCTGAAAAAACGCGTTTATTTCGGGCTGAAAAACACGTTTTGAAAAGTGTACTGTTACTGCCCCATAACTTGCATGGGGTTGACCAAACTTGCAGAAACATGTTTATTTCTGCTGAAAAACACGTTTTGACACTTTCTGCACACTGGGGTTAAGATCTGAGTGTGTGGGCTCTTCTGAGCCTTGCTGTTACATGGGGATTCAGTTGTCTGAAAAAACGCATTTATTTCGGGCTGAAAAACACGTTTTGAAAAGTGTACTGTTACTGCCCCATAACTTACATGGGGTTGACCAAACTTGCAGAAACATGTTTATTTCTGCTGAAAAACACGTTTTGACCCTTTCTGCACACTGGGGTTAAGATCTGAGTGTGTGGGCTCTTCTGAGCCTTGCTGTTACATGGGGATTCAGTTGTCTGAAAAAACGTGTTTATTTCGGGCTGAAAAACACGTTTTGAAAAGTGTACTGTTACTGCCCCATAACTTACATGGGGCTGACCAAACTTACAGAAACATGTTTATTTCTGCTGAAAAACACGTTTTGACCCTTTCTGCACACTGGGGTTAAGATCTGAGTGTGTGGGCTCTTCTGAGCCTTGCTGTTACATGGGGATTCAGTTGTCTGAAAAAACGTGTTTATTTCGGTCTGAAAAACACGTTTTGAAAAGTGTACTGTTACTGCCCCATAACTTACATGGGGTTGACCAAACTTGCAGAAACATGTTTATTTCTGCTGAAAAACACGTTTTGACCCTTTCTGCACACTGGGGTTAAGATCTGAGTGTGTGGGCTCTTCTGAGCCTTGCTGTTACATGGGGATTCAGTTGTCTGAAAAAACGTGTTTATTTCGGGCTGAAAAACACGTTTTGAAAAGTGCACTGTTACTGCCCCATAACTTACATGGGGTTGACCAAACTTGCAGAAACATGTTTATTTCTGCTGAAAAACACGTTTTGACCCTTTCTGCACACTGGGGTTAAGATCTGAGTGTGTGGGCTCTTCTGAGCCTTGCTGTTACATGGGGATTCAGTTGTCTGAAAAAACGCGTTTATTTCGGGCTGAAAAACACGTTTTGAAAAGTGTACTGTTACTGCCCCATAACTTACATGGGGTTGACCAAACTTGCAGAAACATGTTTATTTCTGCTGAAAAACACGTTTTGACACTTTCTGCACACTGGGGTTAAGATCTGAGTGTGTGGGCTCTTCTGAGCCTTGCTGTTACATGGTAATTCAGTCGTCTGAAAAAACGTGTTTATTTCGGGCTGTAAAACACGTTTTGAAAAGTGTACTGTTACTGCCCCATAACTTGCATGGGGTTGACCAAACTTGCAGAAACATGCTTATTTCTGCTGAAAAACACGTTTTGACACTTTCTGCACACTGGGGTTAAGATCTGAGTGTGTGGGCTCTTCTGAGCCTTGCTGTTACATGGTAATTCAGTTGTCTGAAAAAACGTGTTTATTTCGGGCTGAAAAACACGTTTTGAAAAGTGTACTGTTACTGCCCCATAACTTACATGGGGTTGACCAAACTTGCAGAAACATGTTTATTTCTGCTGAAAAACACGTTTTGACCCTTTCTGCACACTGGGGTTAAGATCTGAGTGTGTGGGCTCTTCTGAGCCTTGCTGTTGCATGGGGATTCATTTGTCTGAAAAAACGCGTTCATTTCGGGCTGAAAAACACGTTTTGAAAAGTGTACTGTTACTGCCCCATAACTTGCATGGGGTTGACCAAACTTGCAGAAACATGTTTATTTCTGCTGAAAAACACGTTTTGACCCTTTCTGCACACTGGGGTTAAGATCTGAGTGCGTGGGCTCTTCTGAGCCTTGCTGTTACATGGGGATTCAGTTGTCTGAAAAAACGCGTTTATTTCGGGCTGAAAAACACGTTTTGAAAAGTGTACTGTTACTGCCCCATAACTTACATGGGGTTGACCAAACTTGCAGAAACATGTTTATTTCTGCTGAAAAACACGTTTTGACCCTTTCTGCACACTGGGGTTAAGATCTGAGTGTGTGGGCTCTTCTGAGCCTTGCTGTTACATGGGGATTCAGTTGTCTGAAAAAACGCGTTTATTTCGGGCTGAAAAACACGTTTTGAAAAGTGTACTGTTACTGCCCCATAACTTGCATGGGGTTGACCAAACTTGCAGAAACATGTTTATTTCTGCTGAAAAACACGTTTTGACCCTTTCTGCACACTGGGGTTAAGATCTGAGTGTGTGGGCTCTTCTGAGCCTTGCTGTTACATGGGGATTCAGTTGTCTGAAAAAACGTGTTTATTTCGGGCTGAAAAACACGTTTTGAAAAGTGTACTGTTACTGCCCCATAACTTACATGGGGTTGACCAAACTTGCAGAAACATGTTAATTTCTGCTGAAAAACAGGTTTTGACCCTTTCTGCACACTGGGGTTAAGATCTGAGTGTGTGGGCTCTTCTGAGCCTTGCTGTTACATGGGGATTCAGTTGTCTGAAAAAACGTGTTTATTTCGGGCTGAAAAACACGTTTTGAAAAGTGTACTGTTACTGCCCCATAACTTACATGGGGTTGACCAAACTTGCAGAAACATGTTTATTTCTGCTGAAAAACACGTTTTGACCCTTTCTGCACACTGGGGTTAAGATCTGAGTGTGTGGGCTCTTCTGAGCCTTGCTGTTACATGGGGATTCAGTTGTCTGAAAAAACGCGTTTATTTCGGGCTGAAAAACACGTTTTGAAAAGTGTACTGTTACTGCCCCATAACTTGCATGGGGTTGACCAAACTTGCAGAAACATGTTTATTTCTGCTGAAAAACACGTTTTGACACTTTCTGCACACTGGGGTTAAGATCTGAGTGTGTGGGCTCTTCTGATCCTTGCTGTTACATGGTAATTCAGTTGTCTGAAAAAACGTGTTTATTTCGGGCTGAAAAACACGTTTTGAAAAGTGTACTGTTACTGCCCCATAACTTGCATGGGGTTGACCAAACTTGCAGAAACATGTTTATTTCTGCTGAAAAACACGTTTTGACACTTTCTGTACACTGGGGTTAAGATCTGAGTGTGTGGGCTCTTCTGAGCCTTGCTGTTAAATGGTAATTCAGTTGTCTGAAAAAACGTGTTTATTTCGGGCTGAAAAACACGTTTTGAAAAGTGTACTGTTACTGCCCCATAACTTACATGGGGCTGACCAAACTTGCAGAAACATGTTTATTTCTGCTGAAAAACACGTTTTGACCCTTTCTGCACACTGGGGTTAAGATCTGAGTGTGTGGGCTCTTCTGAGCCTTGCTGTTACATGGGGATTCAGTTGTCTGAAAAAACGTGTTTATTTCGGGCTGAAAAACACGTTTTGAAAAGTGTACTGTTACTGCCCCATAACTTGCATGGGGTTGACCAAACTTGCAGAAACATGTTTATTTCTGCTGAAAAACACGTTTTGACCCTTGCTGCACACTGGGGTTAAGATCTGAGTGTGTGGGCTCTTCTGAGCCTTGCTGTTACATGGGGATTCAGTTGTCTGAAAAAACGTGTTTATTTCGGGCTGAAAAACACGTTTTGAAAAGTGTACTGTTACTGCCCCATAACTTGCATGGGGTTGACCAAACTTGCAGAAACATGTTTATTTCTGCTGAAAAACACGTTTTGACCCTTGCTGCACACTGGGGTTAATATCTGAGTGTGTGGGCTCTTCTGAGCCTTGCTGTTACATGGGGATTCAGTTGTGTGAAAAAACGTGTTTATTTCGGGCTGAAAAACACGTTTTGAAAAGTGTACTATTACTGCCCCATAACTTGCATGGGGTTGACCAAACTTGCAGAAACATGTTTATTTCTGCTGAAAAACACGTTTTGACACTTTCTGCACACTGGGGTTAAGATCTGAGTGTGTGGGCTCTTCTGAGCCTTGCTGTTACATGGGGATTCAGTTGTCTGAAAAAACTTGTTTATTTCGGGCTGAAAAACACGTTTTGAAAAGTGTACTGTTACTGCCCCATAACTTACATGGGGTAGACCAAACTTGCAGAAACATGTTTATTTCTGCTGAAAAACACGTTTTGACCCTTTCTGCACACTGGGGTTAAGATCTGAGTGTGTGGGCTCTTCTGAGCCTTGCTGTTACATGGGGATTCAGTTGTCTGAAAAAACGCGTTTATTTCGGGCTGAAAAACACGTTTTGAAAAGTGTACTGTTACTGCCCCATAACTTACATGGGGTTGACCAAACTTGCAGAAACATGTTTATTTCTGCTGAAAAACACGTTTTGACACTTTCTGCACACTGGGGTTAAGATCTGAGTGTGTGGGCTCTTCTGAGCCTTGCTGTTACATGGTAATTCAGTTGTCTGAAAAAACGTGTTTATTTCGGGCTGAAAAACACGTTTTGAAAAGTGTACTGTTACTGCCCCATAACTTGCATGGGGTTGACCAAACTTGCAGAAACATGCTTATTTCTGCTGAAAAACACGTTTTGACACTTTCTGCACACTGGGGTTAAGATCTGAGTGTGTGGGCTCTTCTGAGCCTTGCTGTTACATGGTAATTCAGTTGTCTGAAAAAACGTGTTTATTTCGGGCTGAAAAACACGTTTTGAAAAGTGTACTGTTACTGCCCCATAACTTACATGGGGTTGACCAAACTTGCAGAAACATGTTTATTTCTGCTGAAAAACACGTTTTGACCCTTTCTGCACACTGGGGTTAAGATCTGAGTGTGTGGGCTCTTCTGAGCCTTGCTGTTACATGGGGATTCAGTTGTCTGAAAAAACGCATTTATTTCGGGCTGAAAAACACGTTTTGAAAAGTGTACTGTTACTGCCCCATAACTTACATGGGGTTGACCAAACTTGCAGAAACATGTTTATTTCTGCTGAAAAACACGTTTTGACCCTTTCTGCACACTGGGGTTAAGATCTGAGTGTGTGGGCTCTTCTGAGCCTTGCTGTTACATGGGGATTCAGTTGTCTGAAAAAACGCGTTTATTTCGGGCTGAAAAACACGTTTTGAAAAGTGTACTGTTACTGCCCCATAACTTACATGGGGTTGACCAAACTTGCAGAAACATGTTTATTTCTGCTGAAAAACACGTTTTGACACTTTCTGCACACTGGGGTTAAGATCTGAGTGTGTGGGCTCTTCTGAGCCTTGCTGTTACATGGTAATTCAGTTGTCTGAAAAAACGTGTTTATTTCGGGCTGAAAAACACGTTTTGAAAAGTGTACTGTTACTACCCCATAACTTGCATGGGGTTGACCAAACTTGCAGAAACATGTTTATTTCTGCTGAAAAACACGTTTTGACACTTTCTGCACACTGGGGTTAAGATCTGAGTGTGTGGGCTCTTCTGAGCCTTGCTGTTACATGGGGATTCAGTTGTCTGAAAAAACGCGTTTATTTCGGGCTGAAAAACACGTTCTGAAAAGTGTACTGTTACTGCCCCATAACTTACATGGGGTTGACCAAACTTGCAGAAACATGCTTATTTCTGCTGAAAAACACGTTTTGACACTTTCTGCACACTGGGGTTAAGATCTGAGTGTGTGGGCTCTTCTGAGCCTTGCTGTTACATGGGGATTCAGTTGTCTGAAAAAACGTGTTTATTTCGGGCTGAAAAACACGTTTTGAAAAGTGTACTGTTACTGCCCCATAACTTGCATGGGGTTGACCAAACTTGCAGAAACATGCTTATTTCTGCTGAAAAACACGTTTTGACCCTTTCTGCACACTGGGGTTAAGATCTGAGTGTGTGGGCTCTTCTGAGCCTTGCTGTTACATGGGGATTCAGTTGTCTGAAAAAACGCGTTTATTTCGGGCTGAAAAACACGTTTTGAAAAGTGTACTGTTACTGCCCCATAACTTACATGGGGTTGACCAAACTTGCAGAAACATGTTTATTTCTGCTGAAAAACACGTTTTGACCCTTTCTGCACACTGGGGTTAAGATCTGAGTGTGTGGGCTCTTCTGAGCCTTGCTGTTACATGGGGATTCAGTTGTCTGAAAAAACGCGTTTATTTCGGGCTGAAAAACACGTTTTGAAAAGTGTACTGTTACTGCCCCATAACTTACATGGGGTTGACCAAACTTGCAGAAACATGTTTATTTCTGCTGAAAAACACGTTTTGACCCTTGCTGCACACTGGGGTTAATATCTGAGTGTGTGGGCTCTTCTGAGCCTTGCTGTTACATGGGGATTCAGTTGTGTGAAAAAACGTGTTTATTTCGGGCTGAAAAACACGTTTTGAAAAGTGTACTGTTACTGCCCCATAACTTGCATGGGGTTGACCAAACTTGCAGAAACATGTTTATTTCTGCTGAAAAACACGTTTTGACACTTTCTGCACACTGGGGTTAAGATCTGAGTGTGTGGGCTCTTCTGAGCCTTGCTGTTACATGGGGATTCAGTTGTCTGAAAAAACTTGTTTATTTCGGGCTGAAAAACACGTTTTGAAAAGTGTACTGTTACTGCCCCATAACTTACATGGGGTAGACCAAACTTGCAGAAACATGTTTATTTCTGCTGAAAAACACGTTTTGACCCTTTCTGCACACTGGGGTTAAGATCTGAGTGTGTGGGCTCTTCTGAGCCTTGCTGTTACATGGGGATTCAGTTGTCTGAAAAAACGCGTTTATTTCGGGCTGAAAAACACGTTTTGAAAAGTGTACTGTTACTGCCCCATAACTTACATGGGGTTGACCAAACTTGCAGAAACATGTTTATTTCTGCTGAAAAACACGTTTTGACACTTTCTGCACACTGGGGTTAAGATCTGAGTGTGTGGGCTCTTCTGAGCCTTGCTGTTACATGGTAATTCAGTTGTCTGAAAAAACGTGTTTATTTCGGGCTGAAAAACACGTTTTGAAAAGTGTACTGTTACTGCCCCATAACTTGCATGGGGTTGACCAAACTTGCAGAAACATGCTTATTTCTGCTGAAAAACACGTTTTGACACTTTCTGCACACTGGGGTTAAGATCTGAGTGTGTGGGCTCTTCTGAGCCTTGCTGTTACATGGTAATTCAGTTGTCTGAAAAAACGTGTTTATTTCGGGCTGAAAAACACGTTTTGAAAAGTGTACTGTTACTGCCCCATAACTTACATGGGGTTGACCAAACTTGCAGAAACATGTTTATTTCTGCTGAAAAACACGTTTTGACCCTTTCTGCACACTGGGGTTAAGATCTGAGTGTGTGGGCTCTTCTGAGCCTTGCTGTTACATGGGGATTCAGTTGTCTGAAAAAACGTGTTTATTTCGGGCTGAAAAACACGTTTTGAAAAGTGTACTGTTACTGCCCCATAACTTACATGGGGTTGACCAAACTTGCAGAAACATGTTTATTTCTGCTGAAAAACACGTTTTGACCCTTTCTGCACACTGGGGTTAAGATCTGAGTGTGTGGGCTCTTCTGAGCCTTGCTGTTACATGGGGATTCAGTTGTCTGAAAAAACGCGTTTATTTCGGGCTGAAAAACACGTTTTGAAAAGTGTACTGTTACTGCCCCATAACTTACATGGGGTTGACCAAACTTGCAGAAACATGTTTATTTCTGCTGAAAAACACGTTTTGACCCTTTCTGCACACTGGGGTTAAGATCTGAGTGTGTGGGCTCTTCTGAGCCTTGCTGTTACATGGGGATTCAGTTGTCTGAAAAAACGCATTTATTTCGGGCTGAAAAACACGTTTTGAAAAGTGTACTGTTACTGCCCCATAACTTACATGGGGTTGACCAAACTTGCAGAAACATGTTTATTTCTGCTGAAAAACACGTTTTGACACTTTCTGCACACTGGGGTTAAGATCTGAGTGTGTGGGCTCTTCTGAGCCTTGCTGTTAAATGGTAATTCAGTTGTCTGAAAAAACGTGTTTATTTCGGGCTGAAAAACACGTTTTGAAAAGTGTACTGTTACTATCCCATTACTTACATGGGGCTGACCAAACTTGCAGAAACATGTTTATTTCTGCTGAAAAACACGTTTTGACCCTTTCTGCACACTGGGGTTAAGATCTGAGTGTGTGGGCTCTTCTGAGCCTTGCTGTTACATGGGGATTCAGTTGTCTGAAAAAACGCGTTTATTTCGGGCTGAAAAACACGTTTTGAAAAGCGTACTGTTACTGCCCCATAACTTGCATGGGGTTGACCAAACTTGCAGAAACATGCTTATTTCTGCTGAAAAACACGTTTTGACACTTTCTGCACACTGGGGTTAAGATCTGAGTGTGTGGGCTCTTCTGAGCCTTGCTGTTACATGGGGATTCAGTTGTCTGAAAAAACGTGTTTATTTCGGGCTGAAAAACACGTTTTGAAAAGTGTACTGTTACTGCCCCATAACTTGCATGGGGTTGACCAAACTTGCAGAAACATGTTTATTTCTGCTGAAAAACACGTTTTGACACTTTCTGTACACTGGGGTTAAGATCTGAGTGTGTGGGCTCTTCTGAGCCTTGCTGTTAAATGGTAATTCAGTTGTCTGAAAAAACGTGTTTATTTCGGGCTGAAAAACACGTTTTGAAAAGTGTACTGTTACTGCCCCATAACTTACATGGGGCTGACCAAACTTGCAGAAACATGTTTATTTCTGCTGAAAAACACGTTTTGACCCTTTCTGCACACTGGGGTTAAGATCTGAGTGTGTGGGCTCTTCTGAGCCTTGCTGTTACATGGGGATTCAGTTGTCTGAAAAAACGTGTTTATTTCGGGCTGAAAAACACGTTTTGAAAAGTGTACTGTTACTGCCCCATAACTTGCATGGGGTTGACCAAACTTGCAGAAACATGTTTATTTCTGCTGAAAAACACGTTTTGACCCTTTCTGCACACTGGGGTTAAGATCTGAGTGTGTGGGCTCTTCTGAGCCTTGCTGTTACATGGGGATTCAGTTGTCTGAAAAAACGTGTTTATTTCGGGCTGAAAAACACGTTTCGAAAAGTGTACTGTTACTGCCCCATAACTTGCATGGGGTTGACCAAACTTGCAGAAACATGTTTATTTCTGCTGAAAAACACGTTTTGATCCTTTCTGCACACTGGGGTTAAGATCTGAGTGTGTGGGCTCTTCTGAGCCTTGCTGTTACATGGGGATTCAGTTGTCTGAAAAAACGCGTTTATTTCGGGCTGAAAAACACGTTTTGAAAAGTGTACTGTTACTGCCCCATAACTTGCATGGGGTTGACCAAACTTGCAGAAACATGTTTATTTCTGCTGAAAAACACGTTTTGACACTTTCTTCACACTGGGGTTAAGATCTGAGTGTGTGGGCTCTTCTGAGCCTTGCTGTTACATGGTAATTCAGTCGTCTGAAAAAACGTGTTTATTTCGGGCTGAAAAACACGTTTTGAAAAGTGTACTGTTACTACCCCATAACTTGCATGGGGTTGACCAAACTTGCAGAAACATGTTTATTTCTGCTGAAAAACACGTTTTGACACTTTCTGCACACTGGGGTTAAGATCTGAGTGTGTGGGCTCTTCTGAGCCTTGCTGTTACATGGGGATTCAGTTGTCTGAAAAAACGCGTTTATTTCGGGCTGAAAAACACGTTTTGAAAAGTGTACTGTTACTGCCCCATAACTTACATGGGGTTGACCAAATTTGCAGAAACATGTTTATTTCTGCTGAAAAACACGTTTTGACCCTTTCTGCACACTGGGGTTAAGATCTGAGTGTGTGGGCTCTTCTGAGCCTTGCTGTTACATGGGGATTCAGTTGTCTGAAAAAACGCGTTTATTTCGGGCTGAAAAACACGTTTTGAAAAGTGTACTGTTACTGCCCCATAACTTGCATGGGGTTGACCAAACTTGCAGAAACATGTTTATTTCTGCTGAAAAACACGTTTTGACACTTTCTGCACACTGGGGTTAAGATCTGAGTGTGTGGGCTCTTCTGAGCCTTGCTGTTACATGGGGATTCAGTTGTCTGAAAAAACGCATTTATTTCGGGCTGAAAAACACGTTTTGAAAAGTGTACTGTTACTGCCCCATAACTTACATGGGGTTGACCAAACTTGCAGAAACATGTTTATTTCTGCTGAAAAACACGTTTTGACCCTTTCTGCACACTGGGGTTAAGATCTGAGTGTGTGGGCTCTTCTGAGCCTTGCTGTTACATGGTAATTCAGTTGTCTGAAAAAACGTGTTTATTTCGGGCTGAAAAACACGTTTTGAAAAGTGTACTGTTACTGCCCCATAACTTGCATGGGGTTGACCAAACTTGCAGAAACATGCTTATTTCTGCTGAAAAACACGTTTTGACACTTTCTGCACACTGGGGTTAAGATCTGAGTGTGTGGGCTCTTCTGAGCCTTGCTGTTACATGGTAATTCAGTTGTCTGAAAAAACGTGTTTATTTCGGGCTGAAAAACACGTTTTGAAAAGTGTTCTGTTACTGCCCCATAACTTGCATGGGGTTGACCAAACTTGCAGAAACATGCTTATTTCTGCTGAAAAACACGTTTTGACACTTTCTTCACACTGGGGTTAAGATCTGAGTGTGTGGGCTCTTCTGAGCCTTGCTGTTACATGGTAATTCAGTCGTCTGAAAAAACGTGTTTATTTCGGGCTGAAAAACACGTTTTGAAAAGTGTACTGTTACTACCCCATAACTTGCATGGGGTTGACCAAACTTGCAGAAACATGCTTATTTCTGCTGAAAAACACGTTTTGACACTTTCTTCACACTGGGGTTAAGATCTGAGTGTGTGGGCTCTTCTGAGCCTTGCTGTTACATGGGGATTCAGTTGTCTGAAAAAACGCGTTTATTTCGGGCTGAAAAACACGTTTTGAAAAGTGTACTGTTACTGCCCCATAACTTACATGGGGTTGACCAAATTTGCAGAAACATGTTTATTTCTGCTGAAAAACACGTTTTGACCCTTTCTGCACACTGGGGTTAAGATCTGAGTGTGTGGGCTCTTCTGAGCCTTGCTGTTACATGGGGATTCAGTTGTCTGAAAAAACGCGTTTATTTCGGGCTGAAAAACACGTTTTGAAAAGTGTACTGTTACTGCCCCATAACTTGCATGGGGTTGACCAAACTTGCAGAAACATGTTTATTTCTGCTGAAAAACACGTTTTGACACTTTCTGCACACTGGGGTTAAGATCTGAGTGTGTGGGCTCTTCTGAGCCTTGCTGTTACATGGGGATTCAGTTGTCTGAAAAAACGCATTTATTTCGGGCTGAAAAACACGTTTTGAAAAGTGTACTGTTACTGCCCCATAACTTACATGGGGTTGACCAAACTTGCAGAAACATGTTTATTTCTGCTGAAAAACACGTTTTGACCCTTTCTGCACACTGGGGTTAAGATCTGAGTGTGTGGGCTCTTCTGAGCCTTGCTGTTACATGGTAATTCAGTTGTCTGAAAAAACGTGTTTATTTCGGGCTGAAAAACACGTTTTGAAAAGTGTACTGTTACTGCCCCATAACTTGCATGGGGTTGACCAAACTTGCAGAAACATGCTTATTTCTGCTGAAAAACACGTTTTGACACTTTCTGCACACTGGGGTTAAGATCTGAGTGTGTGGGCTCTTCTGAGCCTTGCTGTTACATGGTAATTCAGTTGTCTGAAAAAACGTGTTTATTTCGGGCTGAAAAACACGTTTTGAAAAGTGTTCTGTTACTGCCCCATAACTTGCATGGGGTTGACCAAACTTGCAGAAACATGCTTATTTCTGCTGAAAAACACGTTTTGACACTTTCTTCACACTGGGGTTAAGATCTGAGTGTGTGGGCTCTTCTGAGCCTTGCTGTTACATGGTAATTCAGTCGTCTGAAAAAACGTGTTTATTTCGGGCTGAAAAACACGTTTTGAAAAGTGTACTGTTACTACCCCATAACTTGCATGGGGTTGACCAAACTTGCAGAAACATGCTTATTTCTGCTGAAAAACACGTTTTGACACTTTCTTCACACTGGGGTTAAGATCTGAGTGTGTGGGCTCTTCTGAGCCTTGCTGTTACATGGGGATTCAGTTGTCTGAAAAAACGCGTTTATTTCGGGCTGAAAAACACGTTTTGAAAAGTGTACTGTTACTGCCCCATAACTTACATGGGGTTGACCAAACTTGCAGAAACATGCTTATTTCTGCTGAAAAACACGTTTTGACACTTTCTGTACACTGGGGTTAAGATCTGAGTGTGTGGGCTCTTCTGAGCCTTGCTGTTACATGGGGATTCAGTTGTCTGAAAAAACGTGTTTATTTCGGGCTGAAAAACACGTTTTGAAAAGTGTACTGTTACTGCCCCATAACTTGCATGGGGTTGACCAAACTTGCAGAAACATGCTTATTTCTGCTGAAAAACACGTTTTGACCCTTTCTGCACACTGGGGTTAAGATCTGAGTGTGTGGGCTCTTCTGAGCCTTGCTGTTACATGGGGATTCAGTTGTCTGAAAAAACGCGTTTATTTCGGGCTGAAAAACACGTTTTGAAAAGTGTACTGTTACTGCCCCATAACTTACATGGGGTTGACCAAACTTGCAGAAACATGTTTATTTCTGCTGAAAAACACGTTTTGACCCTTTCTGCACACTGGGGTTAAGATCTGAGTGTGTGGGCTCTTCTGAGCCTTGCTGTTACATGGGGATTCAGTTGTCTGAAAAAACGCGTTTATTTCGGGCTGAAAAACACGTTTTGAAAAGTGTACTGTTACTGCCCCATAACTTGCATGGGGTTGACCAAACTTGCAGAAACATGTTTATTTCTGCTGAAAAACACGTTTTGACACTTTCTGCACACTGGGGTTAAGATCTGAGTGTGTGGGCTCTTCTGAGCCTTGCTGTTACATGGGGATTCAGTTGTCTGAAAAAACGCGTTTATTTCGGGCTGAAAAACACGTTTTGAAAAGTGTACTGTTACTGCCCCATAACTTACATGGGGTTGACCAAACTTGCAGAAACATGTTTATTTCTGCTGAAAAACACGTTTTGACACTTTCTGCACACTGGGGTTAAGATCTGAGTGTGTGGGCTCTTCTGAGCCTTGCTGTTACATGGTAATTCAGTTGTCTGAAAAAACGTGTTTATTTCGGGCTGAAAAACACGTTTTGAAAAGTGTACTGTTACTACCCCATAACTTACATGGGGCTGACCAAACTTGCAGAAACATGTTTATTTCTGCTGAAAAACACGTTTTGACCCTTTCTGCACACTGGGGTTAAGATCTGAGTGTGTGGGCTCTTCTGAGCCTTGCTGTTACATGGGGATTCAGTTGTCTGAAAAAACGTGTTTATTTCGGGCTGAAAAACACGTTTTGAAAAGTGTACTGTTACTGCCCCATAACTTGCATGGGGTTGACCAAACTTGCAGAAACATGTTTATTTCTGCTGAAAAACACGTTTTGACCCTTTCTGCACACTGGGGTTAAGATCTGAGTGTGTGGGCTCTTCTGAGCCTTGCTGTTACATGGTAATTCAGTCGTCTGAAAAAACGTGTTTATTTCGGGCTGAAAAACACGTTTTGAAAAGTGTACTGTTACTACCCCATAACTTGCATGGGGTTGACCAAACTTGCAGAAACATGTTTATTTCTGCTGAAAAACACGTTTTGACACTTTCTGCACACTGGGGTTAAGATCTGAGTGTGTGGGCTCTTCTGAGCCTTGCTGTTACATGGGGATTCAGTTGTCTGAAAAAACGCGTTTATTTCGGGCTGAAAAACACGTTTTGAAAAGTGTACTGTTACTGCCCCATAACTTGCATGGGGTTGACCAAACTTGCAGAAACATGCTTATTTCTGCTGAAAAACACGTTTTGACACTTTCTTCACACTGGGGTTAAGATCTGAGTGTGTGGGCTCTTCGGAGCCTTGCTGTTACATGGGGATTCAGTCGTCTGAAAAAACGTGTTTATTTCGGGCTGAAAAACACGTTTTGAAAAGTGTACTGTTACTACCCCATAACTTGCATGGGGTTGACCAAACTTGCAGAAACATGTTTATTTCTGCTGAAAAACACGTTTTGACACTTTCTGCACACTGGGGTTAAGATCTGAGTGTGTGGGCTCTTCTGAGCCTTGCTGTTACATGGGGATTCAGTTGTCTGAAAAAACGCGTTTATTTCGGGCTGAAAAACACGTTTTGAAAAGTGTACTGTTACTGCCCCATAACTTACATGGGGTTGACCAAACTTGCAGAAACATGTTTATTTCTGCTGAAAAACACGTTTTGACCCTTTCTGCACACTGGGGTTAAGATCTGAGTGTGTGGGCTCTTCTGAGCCTTGCTGTTACATGGTAATTCAGTTGTCTGAAAAAACGTGTTTATTTCGGGCTGAAAAACACGTTTTGAAAAGTGTACTGTTACTGCCCCATAACTTGCATGGGGTTGACCAAACTTGCAGAAACATGCTTATTTCTGCTGAAAAACACGTTTTGACACTTTCTGCACACTGGGGTTAAGATCTGAGTGTGTGGGCTCTTCTGAGCCTTGCTGTTACATGGGGATTCAGTTGTCTGAAAAAACGCGTTTATTTCGGGCTGAAAAACACGTTTTGAAAAGTGTACTGTTACTGCCCCATAACTTGCATGGGGTTGACCAAACTTGCAGAAACATGTTTATTTCTGCTGAAAAACACGTTTTGACACTTTCTGTACACTGGGGTTAAGATCTGAGTGTGTGGGCTCTTCTGAGCCTTGCTGTTAAATGGTAATTCAGTTGTCTGAAAAAACGTGTTTATTTCGGGCTGAAAAACACGTTTTGAAAAGTGTACTGTTACTGCCCCATAACTTGCATGGGGTTGACCAAACTTGCAGAAACATGTTTATTTCTGCTGAAAAACACGTTTTGACCCTTTCTGCACACTGGGGTTAAGATCTGAGTGTGTGGGCTCTTCTGAGCCTTGCTGTTACATGGGGATTCAGTTGTCTGAAAAAACGTGTTTATTTCGGGCTGAAAAACACGTTTTGAAAAGTGTACTGTTACTGCCCCATAACTTGCATGGGGTTGACCAAACTTGCAGAAACATGTTTATTTCTGCTGAAAAACACGTTTTGACACTTTCTGCACACTGGGGTTAAGATCTGAGTGTGTGGGCTCTTCTGAGCCTTGCTGTTACATGGGGATTCAGTTGTCTGAAAAAACGCGTTTATTTCGGGCTGAAAAACACGTTTTGAAAAGTGTACTGTTACTGCCCCATAACTTACATGGGGTTGACCAAACTTGCAGAAACATGCTTATTTCTGCTGAAAAACACGTTTTGACCCTTTCTGCACACTGGGGTTAAGATCTGAGTGTGTGGGCTCTTCTGAGCCTTGCTGTTACATGGGGATTCAGTTGTCTGAAAAAACGCGTTTATTTCGGGCTGAAAAACACGTTTTGAAAAGTGTACTGTTACTGCCCCATAACTTGCATGGGGTTGACCAAACTTGCAGAAACATGTTTATTTCTGCTGAAAAACACGTTTTGACACTTTCTGCACACTGGGGTTAAGATCTGAGTGTGTGGGCTCTTCTGAGCCTTGCTGTTACATGGGGATTCAGTTGTCTGAAAAAACGCATTTATTTCGGGCTGAAAAACACGTTTTGAAAAGTGTACTGTTACTGCCCCATAACTTACATGGGGTTGACCAAACTTGCAGAAACATGTTTATTTCTGCTGAAAAACACGTTTTGACCCTTTCTGCACACTGGGGTTAAGATCTGAGTGTGTGGGCTCTTCTGAGCCTTGCTGTTACATGGTAATTCAGTTGTCTGAAAAAACGTGTTTATTTCGGGCTGAAAAACACGTTTTGAAAAGTGTACTGTTACTGCCCCATAACTTGCATGGGGTTGACCAAACTTGCAGAAACATGCTTATTTCTGCTGAAAAACACGTTTTGACACTTTCTGCACACTGGGGTTAAGATCTGAGTGTGTGGGCTCTTCTGAGCCTTGCTGTTACATGGTAATTCAGTTGTCTGAAAAAACGTGTTTATTTCGGGCTGAAAAACACGTTTTGAAAAGTGTACTGTTACTGCCCCATAACTTGCATGGGGTTGACCAAACTTGCAGAAACATGCTTATTTCTGCTGAAAAACACGTTTTGACACTTTCTTCACACTGGGGTTAAGATCTGAGTGTGTGGGCTCTTCTGAGCCTTGCTGTTACATGGTAATTCAGTCGTCTGAAAAAACGTGTTTATTTCGGGCTGAAAAACACGTTTTGAAAAGTGTACTGTTACTACCCCATAACTTGCATGGGGTTGACCAAACTTGCAGAAACATGTTTATTTCTGCTGAAAAACACGTTTTGACACTTTCTGCACACTGGGGTTAAGATCTGAGTGTGTGGGCTCTTCTGAGCCTTGCTGTTACATGGGGATTCAGTTGTCTGAAAAAACGCGTTTATTTCGGGCTGAAAAACACGTTTTGAAAAGTGTACTGTTACTGCCCCATAACTTACATGGGGTTGACCAAACTTGCAGAAACATGTTTATTTCTGCTGAAAAACACGTTTTGACCCTTTCTGCACACTGGGGTTAAGATCTGAGTGTGTGGGCTCTTCTGAGCCTTGCTGTTACATGGTAATTCAGTTGTCTGAAAAAACGTGTTTATTTCGGGCTGAAAAACACGTTTTGAAAAGTGTACTGTTACTGCCCCATAACTTGCATGGGGTTGACCAAACTTGCAGAAACATGCTTATTTCTGCTGAAAAACACGTTTTGACACTTTCTGCACACTGGGGTTAAGATCTGAGTGTGTGGGCTCTTCTGAGCCTTGCTGTTACATGGGGATTCAGTTGTCTGAAAAAACGCGTTTATTTCGGGCTGAAAAACCCGTTTTGAAAAGTGTACTGTTACTGCCCCATAACTTACATGGGGTTGACCAAACTTGCAGAAACATGCTTATTTCTGCTGAAAAACACGTTTTGACACTTTCTGCACACTGGGGTTAAGATCTGAGTGTGTGGGCTCTTCTGAGCCTTGCTGTTACATGGGGATTCAGTTGTCTGAAAAAACGCGTTTATCTCGGGCTGAAAAACACGTTTTGAAAAGTGTACTGTTACTGCCCCATAACTTGCATGGGGTTGACCAAACTTGCAGAAACATGTTTATTTCTGCTGAAAAACACGTTTTGACACTTTCTGTACACTGGGGTTAAGATCTGAGTGTGTGGGCTCTTCTGAGCCTTGCTGTTAAATGGTAATTCAGTTGTCTGAAAAAACGTGTTTATTTCGGGCTGAAAAACACGTTTTGAAAAGTGTACTGTTACTGCCCCATAACTTGCATGGGGTTGACCAAACTTGCAGAAACATGTTTATTTCTGCTGAAAAACACGTTTTGACCCTTTCTGCACACTGGGGTTAAGATCTGAGTGTGTGGGCTCTTCTGAGCCTTGCTGTTACATGGGGATTCAGTTGTCTGAAAAAACGTGTTTATTTCGGGCTGAAAAACACGTTTTGAAAAGTGTACTGTTACTGCCCCATAACTTGCATGGGGTTGACCAAACTTGCAGAAACATGTTTATTTCTGCTGAAAAACACGTTTTGACACTTTCTGCACACTGGGGTTAAGATCTGAGTGTGTGGGCTCTTCTGAGCCTTGCTGTTACATGGGGATTCAGTTGTCTGAAAAAACGCGTTTATTTCGGGCTGAAAAACACGTTTTGAAAAGTGTACTGTTACTGCCCCATAACTTACATGGGGTTGACCAAACTTGCAGAAACATGCTTATTTCTGCTGAAAAACACGTTTTGACCCTTTCTGCACACTGGGGTTAAGATCTGAGTGTGTGGGCTCTTCTGAGCCTTGCTGTTACATGGTAATTCAGTTGTCTGAAAAAACGTGTTTATTTCGGGCTGAAAAACACGTTTTGAAAAGTGTACTGTTACTGCCCCATAACTTGCATGGGGTTGACCAAACTTGCAGAAACATGCTTATTTCTGCTGAAAAACACGTTTTGACACTTTCTGCACACTGGGGTTAAGATCTGAGTGTGTGGGCTCTTCTGAGCCTTGCTGTTACTTGGTAATTCAGTTGTCTGAAAAAACGTGTTTATTTCGGGCTGAAAAACACGTTTTGAAAAGTGTACTGTTACTGCCCCATAACTTGCATGGGGTTGACCAAACTTGCAGAAACATGCTTATTTCTGCTGAAAAACACGTTTTGACACTTTCTTCACACTGGGGTTAAGATCTGAGTGTGTGGGCTCTTCTGAGCCTTGCTGTTACATGGTAATTCAGTCGTCTGAAAAAACGTGTTTATTTCGGGCTGAAAAACACGTTTTGAAAAGTGTACTGTTACTACCCCATAACTTGCATGGGGTTGACCAAACTTGCAGAAACATGTTTATTTCTGCTGAAAAACACGTTTTGACACTTTCTGCACACTGGGGTTAAGATCTGAGTGTGTGGGCTCTTCTGAGCCTTGCTGTTACATGGGGATTCAGTTGTCTGAAAAAACGCGTTTATTTCGGGCTGAAAAACACGTTTTGAAAAGTGTACTGTTACTGCCCCATAACTTGCATGGGGTTGACCAAACTTGCAGAAACATGCTTATTTCTGCTGAAAAACACGTTTTGACACTTTCTGTACACTGGGGTTAAGATCTGAGTGTGTGGGCTCTTCTGAGCCTTGCTGTTAAATGGTAATTCAGTTGTCTGAAAAAACGTGTTTATTTCGGGCTGAAAAACACGTTTTGAAAAGTGTACTGTTACTGCCCCATAACTTGCATGGGGTTGACCAAACTTGCAGAAACATGTTTATTTCTGCTGAAAAACACGTTTTGACCCTTTCTGCACACTGGGGTTAAGATCTGAGTGTGTGGGCTCTTCTGAGCCTTGCTGTTACATGGGGATTCAGTTGTCTGAAAAAACGTGTTTATTTCGGGCTGAAAAACACGTTTTGAAAAGTGTACTGTTACTGCCCCATAACTTGCATGGGGTTGACCAAACTTGCAGAAACATGTTTATTTCTGCTGAAAAACACGTTTTGACACTTTCTGCACACTGGGGTTAAGATCTGAGTGTGTGGGCTCTTCTGAGCCTTGCTGTTACATGGGGATTCAGTTGTCTGAAAAAACGCGTTTATTTCGGGCTGAAAAACACGTTTTGAAAAGTGTACTGTTACTGCCCCATAACTTACATGGGGTTGACCAAACTTGCAGAAACATGCTTATTTCTGCTGAAAAACACGTTTTGACCCTTTCTGCACACTGGGGTTAAGATCTGAGTGTGTGGGCTCTTCTGAGCCTTGCTGTTACATGGTAATTCAGTTGTCTGAAAAAACGTGTTTATTTCGGGCTGAAAAACACGTTTTGAAAAGTGTACTGTTACTGCCCCATAACTTGCATGGGGTTGACCAAACTTGCAGAAACATGCTTATTTCTGCTGAAAAACACGTTTTGACACTTTCTGCACACTGGGGTTAAGATCTGAGTGTGTGGGCTCTTCTGAGCCTTGCTGTTACATGGTAATTCAGTTGTCTGAAAAAACGTGTTTATTTCGGGCTGAAAAACACGTTTTGAAAAGTGTACTGTTACTGCCCCATAACTTGCATGGGGTTGACCAAACTTGCAGAAACATGCTTATTTCTGCTGAAAAACACGTTTTGACACTTTCTTCACACTGGGGTTAAGATCTGAGTGTGTGGGCTCTTCTGAGCCTTGCTGTTACATGGTAATTCAGTCGTCTGAAAAAACGTGTTTATTTCGGGCTGAAAAACACGTTTTGAAAAGTGTACTGTTACTACCCCATAACTTGCATGGGGTTGACCAAACTTGCAGAAACATGTTTATTTCTGCTGAAAAACACGTTTTGACACTTTCTGCACACTGGGGTTAAGATCTGAGTGTGTGGGCTCTTCTGAGCCTTGCTGTTACATGGGGATTCAGTTGTCTGAAAAAACGCGTTTATTTCGGGCTGAAAAACACGTTTTGAAAAGTGTACTGTTACTGCCCCATAACTTGCATGGGGTTGACCAAACTTGCAGAAACATGCTTATTTCTGCTGAAAAACACGTTTTGACACTTTCTGTACACTGGGGTTAAGATCTGAGTGTGTGGGCTCTTCTGAGCCTTGCTGTTAAATGGTAATTCAGTTGTCTGAAAAAACGTGTTTATTTCGGGCTGAAAAACACGTTTTGAAAAGTGTACTGTTACTGCCCCATAACTTGCATGGG
>NW_027168382.1:0-34418 GCF_040954835.1 Lepisosteus oculatus
CAGCTGTCTGAAAAAACGCGTTTATTTCGGGCTGAATAACACGTTTTGAAAAGTGAGCTGTTACTGCCCCATAAGTTACATGGGGTTGACCAAACTTGCAGAAACATGTTTAGTTCTGCTGAAAAACATGTTTTGACACTGTCAGCACACTGGGTTTAAGACCTGAGTGTGTGGGCTCTTCTGAGCCTTGCAGTTACATAGGGATACAGCTTTCTGAAAAAACGCGTTTATTTCGGGCTCAAAAACACGTTTTGAAAAGTGAGCTGTTACTGCCCCATAACTTACATGGGGTTGACCAAACTTGCAGAAACATGTTTATTTCTGCTGAAAAACATGTTTTGACACTGTCAGCACACTGGGGTTAAGACCTGTGTGTGTGGGCTCTTCTGAGCCTTGCAGTTACATAGGGATACAGCTGTCTGAAAAAACGCGTTTATTTCGGGCTGAAAAACACGTTTTGAAAAGTGAGCTGTTACTGACCCATAACTTACATGGGGTTGACCAAACTTGCAGAAACATGTTTATTTCTGCTGAAAAACATGTTTTGACACTTTCAGCACACTGGGGTTAAGACCTGAGTGTGTGGGCTCTTCTGAGTCTTGCAGTTACATAGGGATACAGATGTCAGAAAAAACGCGTTTTTATCGGGCTGAAAAACACGTTTTGAAAAGTGAGCTGTTACTGCCCCATAAGTTACATGGGGTTGACCAAACTTGCAGAAAAATGTTTATTTCTGCTGAAAAACATGTTTTGACACTTTCAGCACACTGGGGTTAAGACCTGAGTGTGTGGGCTCTTCTGAGCCTTGCAGTTACATAGGGATACAGCTGTCTGAAAAAACGCGTTTATTTCGGGCTGAAAAACAGGTTTTTGAAAAGTGAGCTGTTACTGACCCATAACTTACATGGGGTTGACCAAACTTGCAGAAACATGTTTATTTCTGCTGAAAAACATGTTTTGACACTTTCAGCACACTGGGGTTAAGACCTGAGTGTGTGGGATCTTCTGAGCTTTGCAGTTACATAGGGATACAGCTGTCTGAAAAAACGCGTTTATTTCGGGCTGAAAAACACGTTTTGAAAAGTGAGCTGTTACTGCCCCATAAGTTACATGGGGTTGACCAAACTTGCAGAAACATGTTTATTTCTGCTGAAAAACACGTTTTGACACTTTCAGCACACTGGGGTTAAGACCTGAGTGTGTGGGCTCTTCTGAGCCTTGCAGTTACATAGGGATACAGCTGTCTGAAAAAACGCGTTTATTTCGGGCTGAAAAACACGTTTTGAAAAGTGAGCTGTTACTGACCCATAACTTACATGGGGTTGACCAAACTTGCAGAAACATGTTTATTTCTGCTGAAAAACATGTTTTGACACTTTCAGCACACTGGGGTTAAGACCTGAGTGTGTGGGCTCTTCTGAGCCTTGCAGTTACATAGGGATACAGATGTCAGAAAAAACGCGTTTATTTCGGGCTGAAAAACACGTTTTGAAAAGTGAGCTGTTACTGCCCCATAAGTTACATGGGGTTGACCAAACTTGCAGAAACATGTTTATTTCTGCTGAAAAACATGTTTTGACACTTTCAGCACACTGGGGTTAAGACCTGAGTGTGTGGGCTCTTCTGAGCCTTGCAGTTACATAGGGATACAGCTGTCTGAAAAAACGCGTTTATTTCGGGCTGAAAAACACGTTTTGAAAAGTGAGCTGTTACTGACCCATAACTTACATGGGGTTGACCAAACTTGCAGAAACATGTTTATTTCTGCTGAAAAACATATTTTGACACTTTCAGCACACTGGGGTTAAGACCTGAGTGTGTGGGCTCTTCTGAGCCTTGCAGTTACATAGGGATACAGCTGTCTGAAAAAACGCGTTTATTTCGGGCTGAAAAACACATTTTGAAAAGTGTGCTGTTACTACCCCATAACTTACATGGGGTTGACCAAACTTGCAGAAACATGTTTATTTCTGCTGAAAAACATGTTTTGACACTTTCAGCACACTGGGGTTAAGACCTGAGTGTTTGGGCTCTTCTGAGCCTTGCAGTTACATAGGGATACAGCTGTCTGAAAAAACGCGTTTATTTCGGGCTGAAAAACAGGTTTTTGAAAAGTGAGCTGTTACTGACCCATAACTTACATGGGGTTGACCAAACTTGCAGAAACATGTTTATTTCTGCTGAAAAACACGTTTTGACACTTTCAGCACACTGGGGTTAAGACCTGAGTGTGTGGGATCTTCTGAGCTTTGCAGTTACATAGGGATACAGCTGTCTGAAAAAACGCGTTTATTTCGGGCTGAAAAACACGTTTTGAAAAGTGAGCTGTTACTGCCCCATAAGTTACATGGGGTTGACCAAACTTGCAGAAACATGTTTATTTCTGCTGAAAAACACGTTTTGACACTTTCAGCACACTGGGGTTAAGACCTGAGTTTGTGGGCTCTTCTGAGCCTTGCAGTTACATAGGGATACAGCTTTCTGAAAAAACGCGTTTATTTCGGGCTCAAAAACACGTTTTGAAAAGTGAGCTGTTACTGCCCCATAACTTACATGGGGTTGACCAAACTTGCAGAAACATGTTTATTTCTGCTGAAAAACATGTTTTAACACTGTCAGCACACTGGGGTTAAGACCTGTGTGTGTGGGCTCTTCTGAGCCTTGCAGTTACATAGGGATACAGCTGTCTGAAAAAACGCGTTTATTTCGGGCTGAAAAACACGTTTTGAAAAGTGAGCTGTTACTGACCCATAACTTACATGGGGTTGACCAAACTTGCAGAAACATGTTTATTTCTGCTGAAAAACATGTTTTGACACTTTCAGCACACTGGGGTTAAGACCTGAGTGTGTGGGCTCTTCTGAGTCTTGCAGTTACATAGGGATACAGATGTCAGAAAAAACGCGTTTTTTTCGGGCTGAAAAACACGTTTTGAAAAGTGAGCTGTTACTGCCCCATAAGTTACATGGGGTTGACCAAACTTGCAGAAACATGTTTATTTCTGCTGAAAAACATGTTTTGACACTTTCAGCACACTGGGGTTAAGACCTGAGTGTGTGGGCTCTTCTGAGCCTTGCAGTTACATAGGGATACAGCTGTCTGAAAAAACGCGTTTATTTCGGGCTGAAAAACAGGTTTTTGAAAAGTGAGCTGTTACTGACCCATAACTTACATGGGGTTGACCAAACTTGCAGAAACATGTTTATTTCTGCTGAAAAACATGTTTTGACACTTTCAGCACACTGGGGTTAAGACCTGAGTGTGTGGGATCTTCTGAGCTTTGCAGTTACATAGGGATACAGCTGTCTGAAAAAACGCGTTTATTTCGGGCTGAAAAACACGTTTTGAAAAGTGAGCTGTTACTGCCCCATAAGTTACATGGGGTTGACCAAACTTGCAGAAACATGTTTATTTCTGCTGAAAAAACACGTTTTGACACTTTCAGCACACTGGGGTTAAGACCTGAGTGTGTGGGCTCTTCTGAGCCTTGCAGTTACATAGGGATACAGCTGTCTGAAAAAACGCGTTTATTTCGGGCTGAAAAACACGTTTTGAAAAGTGAGCTGTTACTGACCCATAACTTACATGGGGTTGACCAAACTTGCAGAAACATGTTTATTTCTGCTGAAAAACATGTTTTGACACTTTCAGCACACTGGGGTTAAGACCTGAGTGTGTGGGCTCTTCTGAGCCTTGCAGTTACATAGGGATACAGATGTCAGAAAAAACGTGTTTATTTCGGGCTGAAAAACACGTTTTGAAAAGTGAGCTGTTACTGCCCCATAAGTTACATGGGGTTAACCAAACTTGCAGAAACATGTTTATTTCTGCTGAAAAACATGTTTTGACACTTTCAGCACACTGGGGTTAAGACCTGAGTGTGTGGGCTCTTCTGAGCCTTGCAGTTACATAGGGATACAGCTGTCTGAAAAAACGCGTTTATTTCGGGCTGAAAAACACGTTTTGAAAAGTGAGCTGTTACTGACCCATAACTTACATGGGGTTGACCAAACTTGCAGAAACATGTTTATTTCTGCTGAAAAACATATTTTGACACTTTCAGCACACTGGGGTTAAGACCTGAGTGTGTGGGCTCTTCTGAGCCTTGCAGTTACATAGGGATACAGCTGTCTGAAAAAACGCGTTTATTTCGGGCTGAAAAACACGTTTTGAAAAGTGTGCTGTTACTACCCCATAACTTACATGGGGTTGACCAAACTTGCAGAAACATGTTTATTTCTGCTGAAAAACATGTTTTGACACTTTCAGCACACTGGGGTTAAGACCTGAGTGTTTGGGCTCTTCTGAGCCTTGCAGTTACATAGGGATACAGCTGTCTGAAAAAACGCGTTTATTTCGGGCTGAAAAACACGTTTTGAAAAGTGAGCTGTTACTGACCCATAACTTACATGGGGTTGACCAAACTTGCAGAAACATGTTTATTTCTGCTGAAAAACATATTTTGACACTTTCAGCACACTGGGGTTAAGACCTGAGTGTGTGGGCTCTTCTGAGCCTTGCAGTTACATAGGGATACAGCTGTCTGAAAAAACGCGTTTATTTCGGGCTGAAAAACACATTTTGAAAAGTGTGCTGTTACTACCCCATAACTTACATGGGGTTGACCAAACTTGCAGAAACATGTTTATTTCTGCTGAAAAACATGTTTTGACACTTTCAGCACACTGGGGTTAAGACCTGAGTGTTTGGGCTCTTCTGAGCCTTGCAGTTACATAGGGATACAGCTGTCTGAAAAAACGCGTTTATTTCGGGCTGAAAAACAGGTTTTTGAAAAGTGAGCTGTTACTGACCCATAACTTACATGGGGTTGACCAAACTTGCAGAAACATGTTTATTTCTGCTGAAAAACACGTTTTGACACTTTCAGCACACTGGGGTTAAGACCTGAGTGTGTGGGATCTTCTGAGCTTTGCAGTTACATAGGGATACAGCTGTCTGAAAAAACGCGTTTATTTCGGGCTGAAAAACACGTTTTGAAAAGTGAGCTGTTACTGCCCCATAAGTTACATGGGGTTGACCAAACTTGCAGAAACATGTTTATTTCTGCTGAAAAACACGTTTTGACACTTTCAGCACACTGGGGTTAAGACCTGAGTTTGTGGGCTCTTCTGAGCCTTGCAGTTACATAGGGATACAGCTTTCTGAAAAAACGCGTTTATTTCGGGCTGAAAAACACGTTTTGAAAAGTGAGCTGTTACTGCCCCATAACTTACATGGGGTTGACCAAACTTGCAGAAACATGTTTATTTCTGCTGAAAAACATGTTTTAACACTGTCAGCACACTGGGGTTAAGACCTGTGTGTGTGGGCTCTTCTGAGCCTTGCAGTTACATAGGGATACAGCTGTCTGAAAAAACGCGTTTATTTCGGGCTGAAAAACACGTTTTGAAAAGTGAGCTGTTACTGACCCATAACTTACATGGGGTTGACCAAACTTGCAGAAACATGTTTATTTCTGCTGAAAAACATGTTTTGACACTTTCAGCACACTGGGGTTAAGACCTGAGTGTGTGGGCTCTTCTGAGTCTTGCAGTTACATAGGGATACAGATGTCAGAAAAAACGCGTTTTTTTCGGGCTGAAAAACACGTTTTGAAAAGTGAGCTGTTACTGCCCCATAAGTTACATGGGGTTGACCAAACTTGCAGAAACATGTTTATTTCTGCTGAAAAACATGTTTTGACACTTTCAGCACACTGGGGTTAAGACCTGAGTGTGTGGGCTCTTCTGAGCCTTGCAGTTACATAGGGATACAGCTGTCTGAAAAAACGCGTTTATTTCGGGCTGAAAAACAGGTTTTTGAAAAGTGAGCTGTTACTGACCCATAACTTACATGGGGTTGACCAAACTTGCAGAAACATGTTTATTTCTGCTGAAAAACATGTTTTGACACTTTCAGCACACTGGGGTTAAGACCTGAGTGTGTGGGATCTTCTGAGCTTTGCAGTTACATAGGGATACAGCTGTCTGAAAAAACGCGTTTATTTCGGGCTGAAAAACACGTTTTGAAAAGTGAGCTGTTACTGCCCCATAAGTTACATGGGGTTGACCAAACTTGCAGAAACATGTTTATTTCTGCTGAAAAACACGTTTTGACACTTTCAGCACACTGGGGTTAAGACCTGAGTGTGTGGGCTCTTCTGAGCCTTGCAGTTACATAGGGATACAGCTGTCTGAAAAAACGCGTTTATTTCGGGCTGAAAAACACGTTTTGAAAAGTGAGCTGTTACTGACCCATAACTTACATGGGGTTGACCAAACTTGCAGAAACATGTTTATTTCTGCTGAAAAACATGTTTTGACACTTTCAGCACACTGGGGTTAAGACCTGAGTGTGTGGGCTCTTCTGAGCCTTGCAGTTACATAGGGATACAGATGTCAGAAAAAACGTGTTTATTTCGGGCTGAAAAACACGTTTTGAAAAGTGAGCTGTTACTGCCCCATAAGTTACATGGGGTTAACCAAACTTGCAGAAACATGTTTATTTCTGCTGAAAAACATGTTTTGACACTTTCAGCACACTGGGGTTAAGACCTGAGTGTGTGGGCTCTTCTGAGCCTTGCAGTTACATAGGGATACAGCTGTCTGAAAAAACGCGTTTATTTCGGGCTGAAAAACACGTTTTGAAAAGTGAGCTGTTACTGACCCATAACTTACATGGGGTTGACCAAACTTGCAGAAACATGTTTATTTCTGCTGAAAAACATATTTTGACACTTTCAGCACACTGGGGTTAAGACCTGAGTGTGTGGGCTCTTCTGAGCCTTGCAGTTACATAGGGATACAGCTGTCTGAAAAAACGCGTTTATTTCGGGCTGAAAAACACGTTTTGAAAAGTGTGCTGTTACTACCCCATAACTTACATGGGGTTGACCAAACTTGCAGAAACATGTTTATTTCTGCTGAAAAACATGTTTTGACACTTTCAGCACACTGGGGTTAAGACCTGAGTGTTTGGGCTCTTCTGAGCCTTGCAGTTACATAGGGATACAGCTGTCTGAAAAAACGCGTTTATTTCGGGCTGAAAAACAGGTTTTTGAAAAGTGAGCTGTTACTGACCCATAACTTACATGGGGTTGACCAAACTTGCAGAAACATGTTTATTTCTGCTGAAAAACATGTTTTGACACTTTCAGCACACTGGGGTTAAGACCTGAGTGTGTGGGATCTTCTGAGCTTTGCAGTTACATAGGGATACAGCTTTCTGAAAAAACGCGTTTATTTCGGGCTGAAAAACACGTTTTGAAAAGTGAGCTGTTACTGCCCCATAAGTTACATGGGGTTGACCAAACTTGCAGAAACATGTTTATTTCTGCTGAAAAACACGTTTTGACACTTTCAGCACACTGGGGTTAAGACCTGAGTTTGTGGGCTCTTCTGAGCCTTGCAGTTACATAGGGATACAGCTGTCTGAAAAAACGCGTTTATTTCGGGCTGAAAAACACGTTTTGAAAAGTGAGCTGTTACTGACCCATAACTTACATGGGGTTGACCAAACTTGCAGAAACATGTTTATTTCTGCTGAAAAACATGTTTTGACACTTTCAGCACACTGGGGTTAAGACCTGAGTGTTTGGGCTCTTCTGAGCCTTGCAGTTACATAGGGATACAGCTGTCTGAAAAAACGCGTTTATTTCGGGCTGAAAAACAGGTTTTTGAAAAGTGAGCTGTTACTGACCCATAACTTACATGGGGTTGACCAAACTTGCAGAAACATGTTTATTTCTGCTGAAAAACATGTTTTGACACTTTCAGCACACTGGGGTTAAGACCTGAGTGTGTGGGATCTTCTGAGCTTTGCAGTTACATAGGGATACAGCTTTCTGAAAAAACGCGTTTATTTCGGGCTGAAAAACACGTTTTGAAAAGTGAGCTGTTACTGCCCCATAAGTTACATGGGGTTGACCAAACTTGCAGAAACATGTTTATTTCTGCTGAAAAACACGTTTTGACACTTTCAGCACACTGGGGTTAAGACCTGAGTTTGTGGGCTCTTCTGAGCCTTGCAGTTACATAGGGATACAGCTGTCTGAAAAAACGCGTTTATTTCGGGCTGAAAAACACGTTTTGAAAAGTGAGCTGTTACTGACCCATAACTTACATGGGGTTGACCAAACTTGCAGAAACATGTTTATTTCTGCTGAAAAACATGTTTTGACACTTTCAGCACACTGGGGTTAAGACCTGAGTGTGTGGGCTCTTCTGAGCCTTGCAGTTACATAGGGATACAGATGTCTGAAAAAACGCGTTTATTTCGGGCTGAAAAACACGTTTTGAAAAGTGAGCTGTTACTGACCCATAACTTACATGGGGTTGACCAAACTTGCAGAAACATGTTTATTTCTGCTGAAAAACATGTTTTGACACTTTCAGCACACTGGGGTTAAGACCTGAGTGTGTGGGCTCTTCTGAGTCTTGCAGTTACATAGGGATACAGATGTCAGAAAAAACGCGTTTTTTTCGGGCTGAAAAACACGTTTTGAAAAGTGAGCTGTTACTGCCCCATAAGTTACATGGGGTTGACCAAACTTGCAGAAACATGTTTATTTCTGCTGAAAAACATGTTTTGACACTTTCAGCACACTGGGGTTAAGACCTGAGTGTGTGGGCTCTTCTGAGCCTTGCAGTTACATAGGGATACAGCTGTCTGAAAAAACGCGTTTATTTCGGGCTGAAAAACAGGTTTTTGAAAAGTGAGCTGTTACTGACCCATAACTTACATGGGCACAGTTGACCCAAACTTGCAGAAACATGTTTATTTCTGCTGAAAAACATGTTTTGACACTTTCAGCACACTGGGGTTAAGACCTGAGTGTGTGGGATCTTCTGAGCTTTGCAGTTACATAGGGATACAGCTGTCTGAAAAAACGCGTTTATTTCGGGCTGAAAAACACGTTTTGAAAAGTGAGCTGTTACTGCCCCATAAGTTACATGGGGTTGACCAAACTTGCAGAAACATGTTTATTTCTGCTGAAAAACACGTTTTGACACTTTCAGCACACTGGGGTTAAGACCTGAGTGTGTGGGCTCTTCTGAGCCTTGCAGTTACATAGGGATACAGCTGTCTGAAAAAACGCGTTTATTTCGGGCTGAAAAACACGTTTTGAAAAGTGAGCTGTTACTTACCCATAACTTACATGGGGTTGACCAAACTTGCAGAAACATGTTTATTTCTGCTGAAAAACATGTTTTGACACTTTCAGCACACTGGGGTTAAGACCTGAGTGTGTGGGCTCTTCTGAGCCTTGCAGTTACATAGGGATACAGATGTCAGAAAAAACGCGTTTATTTCGGGCTGAAAAACACGTTTTGAAAAGTGAGCTGTTACTGCCCCATAAGTTACATGGGGTTGACCAAACTTGCAGAAACATGTTTATTTCTGCTGAAAAACATGTTTTGACACTTTCAGCACACTGGGGTTAAGACCTGAGTGTGTGGGCTCTTCTGAGCCTTGCAGTTACATAGGGATACAGCTGTCTGAAAAAACGCGTTTATTTCGGGCTGAAAAACACGTTTTGAAAAGTGAGCTGTTACTGACCCATAACTTACATGGGGTTGACCAAACTTGCAGAAACATGTTTATTTCTGCTGAAAAACATATTTTGACACTTTCAGCACACTGGGGTTAAGACCTGAGTGTGTGGGCTCTTCTGAGCCTTGCAGATACATAGGGATACAGCTGTCTGAAAAAACGCGTTTATTTCGGGCTGAAAAACAGGTTTTTGAAAAGTGAGCTGTTACTGACCCATAACTTACATGGGGTTGACCAAACTTGCAGAAACATGTTTATTTCTGCTGAAAAACATGTTTTGACACTTTCAGCACACTGGGGTTAAGACCTGAGTGTGTGGGATCTTCTGAGCTTTGCAGTTACATAGGGATACAGCTTTCTGAAAAAACGCGTTTATTTCGGGCTGAAAAACACGTTTTGAAAAGTGAGCTGTTACTGCCCCATAAGTTACATGGGGTTGACCAAACTTGCAGAAACATGTTTATTTCTGCTGAAAAACACGTTTTGACACTTTCAGCACACTGGGGTTAAGACCTGAGTTTGTGGGCTCTTCTGAGCCTTGCAGTTACATAGGGATACAGCTGTCTGAAAAACGCGTTTATTTCGGGCTGAAAAACACGTTTTGAAAAGTGAGCTGTTACTGACCCATAACTTACATGGGGTTGACCAAACTTGCAGAAACATGTTTATTTCTGCTGAAAAACATGTTTTGACACTTTCAGCACACTGGGGTTAAGACCTGAGTGTTTGGGCTCTTCTGAGCCTTGCAGTTACATAGGGATACAGCTGTCTGAAAAAACGCGTTTATTTCGGGCTGAAAAACAGGTTTTTGAAAAGTGAGCTGTTACTGACCCATAACTTACATGGGGTTGACCAAACTTGCAGAAACATGTTTATTTCTGCTGAAAAACATGTTTTGACACTTTCAGCACACTGGGGTTAAGACCTGAGTGTGTGGGATCTTCTGAGCTTTGCAGTTACATAGGGATACAGCTTTCTGAAAAAACGCGTTTATTTCGGGCTGAAAAACACGTTTTGAAAAGTGAGCTGTTACTGCCCCATAAGTTACATGGGGTTGACCAAACTTGCAGAAACATGTTTATTTCTGCTGAAAAACACGTTTTGACACTTTCAGCACACTGGGGTTAAGACCTGAGTTTGTGGGCTCTTCTGAGCCTTGCAGTTACATAGGGATACAGCTGTCTGAAAAAACGCGTTTATTTCGGGCTGAAAAACACGTTTTGAAAAGTGAGCTGTTACTGACCCATAACTTACATGGGGTTGACCAAACTTGCAGAAACATGTTTATTTCTGCTGAAAAACATGTTTTGACACTTTCAGCACACTGGGGTTAAGACCTGAGTGTGTGGGCTCTTCTGAGCCTTGCAGTTACATAGGGATACAGATGTCTGAAAAAACGCGTTTATTTCGGGCTGAAAAACACGTTTTGAAAAGTGAGCTGTTACTGACCCATAACTTACATGGGGTTGACCAAACTTGCAGAAACATGTTTATTTCTGCTGAAAAACATGTTTTGACACTTTCAGCACACTGGGGTTAAGACCTGAGTGTGTGGGCTCTTCTGAGTCTTGCAGTTACATAGGGATACAGATGTCAGAAAAAACGCGTTTTTTTCGGGCTGAAAAACACGTTTTGAAAAGTGAGCTGTTACTGCCCCATAAGTTACATGGGGTTGACCAAACTTGCAGAAACATGTTTATTTCTGCTGAAAAACATGTTTTGACACTTTCAGCACACTGGGGTTAAGACCTGAGTGTGTGGGCTCTTCTGAGCCTTGCAGTTACATAGGGATACAGCTGTCTGAAAAAACGCGTTTATTTCGGGCTGAAAAACAGGTTTTTGAAAAGTGAGCTGTTACTGACCCATAACTTACATGGGGTTGACCAAACTTGCAGAAACATGTTTATTTCTGCTGAAAAACATGTTTTGACACTTTCAGCACACTGGGGTTAAGACCTGAGTGTGTGGGATCTTCTGAGCTTTGCAGTTACATAGGGATACAGCTGTCTGAAAAAACGCGTTTATTTCGGGCTGAAAAACACGTTTTGAAAAGTGAGCTGTTACTGCCCCATAAGTTACATGGGGTTGACCAAACTTGCAGAAACATGTTTATTTCTGCTGAAAAACACGTTTTGACACTTTCAGCACACTGGGGTTAAGACCTGAGTGTGTGGGCTCTTCTGAGCCTTGCAGTTACATAGGGATACAGCTGTCTGAAAAAACGCGTTTATTTCGGGCTGAAAAACACGTTTTGAAAAGTGAGCTGTTACTGCCCCATAAGTTACATGGGGTTGACCAAACTTGCAGAAACATGTTTATTTCTGCTGAAAAACATGTTTTGACACTTTCAGCACACTGGGGTTAAGACCTGAGTGTGTGGGCTCTTCTGAGCCTTGCAGTTACATAGGGATACAGCTGTCTGAAAAAACGCGTTTATTTCGGGCTGAAAAACACGTTTTGAAAAGTGAGCTGTTACTGACCCATAACTTACATGGGGTTGACCAAACTTGCAGAAACATGTTTATTTCTGCTGAAAAACATATTTTGACACTTTCAGCACACTGGGGTTAAGACCTGAGTGTGTGGGCTCTTCTGAGCCTTGCAGATACATAGGGATACAGCTGTATGAAAAAACGCGTTTATTTCGGGCTGAAAAACACATTTTGAAAAGTGTGCTGTTACTACCCCATAACTTACATGGGGTTGACCAAACTTGCAGAAACATGTTTATTTCTGCTGAAAAACATGTTTTGACACTTTCAGCACACTGGGGTTAAGACCTGAGTGTTTGGGCTCTTCTGAGCCTTGCAGTTACATAGGGATACAGCTGTCTGAAAAAACGCGTTTATTTCGGGCTGAAAAACAGGTTTTTGAAAAGTGAGCTGTTACTGCCCCATAAGTTACATGGGGTTGACCAAACTTGCAGAAACATGTTTATTTCTGCTGAAAAACACGTTTTGACACTTTCAGCACACTGGGGTTAAGACCTGAGTGTGTGGGCTCTTCTGAGCCTTGCAGTTACATAGGGATACAGCTGTCTGAAAAAACGCGTTTATTTCGGGCTGAAAAACACGTTTTGAAAAGTGAGCTGTTACTGACCCATAACTTACATGGGGTTGACCAAACTTGCAGAAACATGTTTATTTCTGCTGAAAAACATGTTTTGACACTTTCAGCACACTGGGGTTAAGACCTGAGTGTGTGGGCTCTTCTGAGCCTTGCAGTTACATAGGGATACAGATGTCAGAAAAAACGCGTTTATTTCGGGCTGAAAAACACGTTTTGAAAAGTGAGCTGTTACTGCCCCATAAGTTACATGGGGTTGACCAAACTTGCAGAAACATGTTTATTTCTGCTGAAAAACATGTTTTGACACTTTCAGCACACTGGGGTTAAGACCTGAGTGTGTGGGCTCTTCTGAGCCTTGCAGTTACATAGGGATACAGCTGTCTGAAAAAACGCGTTTATTTCGGGCTGAAAAACACGTTTTGAAAAGTGAGCTGTTACTGACCCATAACTTACATGGGGTTGACCAAACTTGCAGAAACATGTTTATTTCTGCTGAAAAACATATTTTGACACTTTCAGCACACTGGGGTTAAGACCTGAGTGTGTGGGCTCTTCTGAGCCTTGCAGATACATAGGGATACAGCTGTCTGAAAAAACGCGTTTATTTCGGGCTGAAAAACAGGTTTTTGAAAAGTGAGCTGTTACTGACCCATAACTTACATGGGGTTGACCAAACTTGCAGAAACATGTTTATTTCTGCTGAAAAACATGTTTTGACACTTTCAGCACACTGGGGTTAAGACCTGAGTGTGTGGGATCTTCTGAGCTTTGCAGTTACATAGGGATACAGCTTTCTGAAAAAACGCGTTTATTTCGGGGCTGAAAAACACGTTTTGAAAAGTGAGCTGTTACTGCCCCATAAGTTACATGGGGTTGACCAAACTTGCAGAAACATGTTTATTTCTGCTGAAAAACACGTTTTGACACTTTCAGCACACTGGGGTTAAGACCTGAGTTTGTGGGCTCTTCTGAGCCTTGCAGTTACATAGGGATACAGCTGTCTGAAAAAACGCGTTTATTTCGGGCTGAAAAACACGTTTTGAAAAGTGAGCTGTTACTGACCCATAACTTACATGGGGTTGACCAAACTTGCAGAAACATGTTTATTTCTGCTGAAAAACATGTTTTGACACTTTCAGCACACTGGGGTTAAGACCTGAGTGTTTGGGCTCTTCTGAGCCTTGCAGTTACATAGGGATACAGCTGTCTGAAAAAACGCGTTTATTTCGGGCTGAAAAACAGGTTTTTGAAAAGTGAGCTGTTACTGACCCATAACTTACATGGGGTTGACCAAACTTGCAGAAACATGTTTATTTCTGCTGAAAAACATGTTTTGACACTTTCAGCACACTGGGGTTAAGACCTGAGTGTGTGGGATCTTCTGAGCTTTGCAGTTACATAGGGATACAGCTTTCTGAAAAAACGCGTTTATTTCGGGCTGAAAAACACGTTTTGAAAAGTGAGCTGTTACTGCCCCATAAGTTACATGGGGTTGACCAAACTTGCAGAAACATGTTTATTTCTGCTGAAAAACACGTTTTGACACTTTCAGCACACTGGGGTTAAGACCTGAGTTTGTGGGCTCTTCTGAGCCTTGCAGTTACATAGGGATACAGCTGTCTGAAAAAACGCGTTTATTTCGGGCTGAAAAACACGTTTTGAAAAGTGAGCTGTTACTGACCCATAACTTACATGGGGTTGACCAAACTTGCAGAAACATGTTTATTTCTGCTGAAAAACATGTTTTGACACTTTCAGCACACTGGGGTTAAGACCTGAGTGTGTGGGCTCTTCTGAGCCTTGCAGTTACATAGGGATACAGATGTCTGAAAAAACGCGTTTATTTCGGGCTGAAAAACACGTTTTGAAAAGTGAGCTGTTACTGACCCATAACTTACATGGGGTTGACCAAACTTGCAGAAACATGTTTATTTCTGCTGAAAAACATGTTTTGACACTTTCAGCACACTGGGGTTAAGACCTGAGTGTGTGGGCTCTTCTGAGTCTTGCAGTTACATAGGGATACAGATGTCAGAAAAAACGCGTTTTTTTCGGGCTGAAAAACACGTTTTGAAAAGTGAGCTGTTACTGCCCCATAAGTTACATGGGGTTGACCAAACTTGCAGAAACATGTTTATTTCTGCTGAAAAACATGTTTTGACACTTTCAGCACACTGGGGTTAAGACCTGAGTGTGTGGGCTCTTCTGAGCCTTGCAGTTACATAGGGATACAGCTGTCTGAAAAAACGCGTTTATTTCGGGCTGAAAAACAGGTTTTTGAAAAGTGAGCTGTTACTGACCCATAACTTACATGGGGTTGACCAAACTTGCAGAAACATGTTTATTTCTGCTGAAAAACATGTTTTGACACTTTCAGCACACTGGGGTTAAGACCTGAGTGTGTGGGATCTTCTGAGCTTTGCAGTTACATAGGGATACAGCTGTCTGAAAAAACGCGTTTATTTCGGGCTGAAAAACACGTTTTGAAAAGTGAGCTGTTACTGCCCCATAAGTTACATGGGGTTGACCAAACTTGCAGAAACATGTTTATTTCTGCTGAAAAACACGTTTTGACACTTTCAGCACACTGGGGTTAAGACCTGAGTGTGTGGGCTCTTCTGAGCCTTGCAGTTACATAGGGATACAGCTGTCTGAAAAAACGCGTTTATTTCGGGCTGAAAAACACGTTTTGAAAAGTGAGCTGTTACTGCCCCATAAGTTACATGGGGTTGACCAAACTTGCAGAAACATGTTTATTTCTGCTGAAAAACATGTTTTGACACTTTCAGCACACTGGGGTTAAGACCTGAGTGTGTGGGCTCTTCTGAGCCTTGCAGTTACATAGGGATACAGCTGTCTGAAAAAACGCGTTTATTTCGGGCTGAAAAACACGTTTTGAAAAGTGAGCTGTTACTGACCCATAACTTACATGGGGTTGACCAAACTTGCAGAAACATGTTTATTTCTGCTGAAAAACATATTTTGACACTTTCAGCACACTGGGGTTAAGACCTGAGTGTGTGGGCTCTTCTGAGCCTTGCAGATACATAGGGATACAGCTGTATGAAAAAACGCGTTTATTTCGGGCTGAAAAACACATTTTGAAAAGTGTGCTGTTACTACCCCATAACTTACATGGGGTTGACCAAACTTGCAGAAACATGTTTATTTCTGCTGAAAAACATGTTTTGACACTTTCAGCACACTGGGGTTAAGACCTGAGTGTTTGGGCTCTTCTGAGCCTTGCAGTTACATAGGGATACAGCTGTCTGAAAAAACGCGTTTATTTCGGGCTGAAAAACAGGTTTTTGAAAAGTGAGCTGTTACTGCCCCATAAGTTACATGGGGTTGACCAAACTTGCAGAAACATGTTTATTTCTGCTGAAAAACACGTTTTGACACTTTCAGCACACTGGGGTTAAGACCTGAGTGTGTGGGCTCTTCTGAGCCTTGCAGTTACATAGGGATACAGCTGTCTGAAAAAACGCGTTTATTTCGGGCTGAAAAACACGTTTTGAAAAGTGAGCTGTTACTGCCCCATAAGTTACATGGGGTTGACCAAACTTGCAGAAACATGTTTATTTCTGCTGAAAAACACGTTTTGACACTTTCAGCACACTGGGGTTAAGACCTGAGTGTGTGGGCTCTTCTGAGCCTTGCAGTTACATAGGGATACAGCTGTCTGAAAAAACGCGTTTATTTCGGGCTGAAAAACACGTTTTGAAAAGAGAGCTGTTACTGCCCCATAAGTTACATGGGGTTGACCAAACTTGCAGAAACATGTTTATTTCTGCTGAAAAACACGTTTTGACACTTTCAGCACACTGGGGTTAAGACCTGAGTGTGTGGGCTCTTCTGAGCCTTGCAGTTACATAGGGATACAGCTGTCTGAAAAAACGCGTTTATTTCGGGCTGAATAACACGTTTTGAAAAGTGAGCTGTTACTGCCCCATAAGTTACATGGGGTTGACCAAACTTGCAGAAACATGTTTATTTCTGCTGAAAAACATGTTTTGACACTGTCAGCACACTGGGGTTAAGACCTGTGTGTGTGGGCTCTTCTGAGCCTTGCAGTTACATAGGGATACAGCTGTCTGAAAAAACGCGTTTATTTCGGGCTGAAAAACACGTTTTGAAAAGTGAGCTGTTACTGACCCATAACTTACATGGGGTTGACCAAACTTGCAGAAACATGTTTATTTCTGCTGAAAAACATGTTTTGACACTTTCAGCACACTGGGGTTAAGACCTGAGTGTGTGGGCTCTTCTGAGTCTTGCAGTTACATAGGGATACAGATGTCAGAAAAAACGCGTTTTTTTCGGGCTGAAAAACACGTTTTGAAAAGTGAGCTGTTACTGCCCCATAAGTTACATGGGGTTGACCAAACTTGCAGAAACATGTTTATTTCTGCTGAAAAACATGTTTTGACACTGTCAGCACACTGGGTTTAAGACCTGAGTGTGTGGGCTCTTCTGAGCCTTGCAGTTACATAGGGATACAGCTTTCTGAAAAAACGCGTTTATTTCGGGCTCAAAAACACGTTTTGAAAAGTGAGCTGTTACTGCCCCATAACTTACATGGGGTTGACCAAACTTGCAGAAACATGTTTATTTCTGCTGAAAAACATGTTTTGACACTGTCAGCACACTGGGGTTAAGACCTGTGTGTGTGGGCTCTTCTGAGCCTTGCAGTTACATAGGGATACAGCTGTCTGAAAAAACGCGTTTATTTCGGGCTGAAAAACACGTTTTGAAAAGTGAGCTGTTACTGACCCATAACTTACATGGGGTTGACCAAACTTGCAGAAACATGTTTATTTCTGCTGAAAAACATGTTTTGACACTTTCAGCACACTGGGGTTAAGACCTGAGTGTGTGGGCTCTTCTGAGTCTTGCAGTTACATAGGGATACAGATGTCAGAAAAAACGCGTTTTTTCGGGCTGAAAAACACGTTTTGAAAAGTGAGCTGTTACTGCCCCATAAGTTACATGGGGTTGACCAAACTTGCAGAAACATGTTTATTTCTGCTGAAAAACATGTTTTGACACTTTCAGCACACTGGGGTTAAGACCTGAGTGTGTGGGCTCTTCTGAGCCTTGCAGTTACATAGGGATACAGCTGTCTGAAAAAACGCGTTTATTTCGGGCTGAAAAACAGGTTTTTGAAAAGTGAGCTGTTACTGACCCATAACTTACATGGGGTTGACCAAACTTGCAGAAACATGTTTATTTCTGCTGAAAAACATGTTTTGACACTTTCAGCACACTGGGGTTAAGACCTGAGTGTGTGGGCTCTTCTGAGTCTTGCAGTTACATAGGGATACAGATGTCAGAAAAAACGCGTTTTTTTCGGGCTGAAAAACACGTTTTGAAAAGTGAGCTGTTACTGCCCCATAAGTTACATGGGGTTGACCAAACTTGCAGAAACATGTTTATTTCTGCTGAAAAACATGTTTTGACACTTTCAGCACACTGGGGTTAAGACCTGAGTGTGTGGGCTCTTCTGAGCCTTGCAGTTACATAGGGATACAGCTGTCTGAAAAAACGCGTTTATTTCGGGCTGAAAAACAGGTTTTTGAAAAGTGAGCTGTTACTGACCCATAACTTACATGGGGTTGACCAAACTTGCAGAAACATGTTTATTTCTGCTGAAAAACATGTTTTGACACTTTCAGCACACTGGGGTTAAGACCTGAGTGTGTGGGATCTTCTGAGCTTTGCAGTTACATAGGGATACAGCTGTCTGAAAAAACGCGTTTATTTCGGGCTGAAAAACACGTTTTGAAAAGTGAGCTGTTACTGCCCCATAAGTTACATGGGGTTGACCAAACTTGCAGAAACATGTTTATTTCTGCTGAAAAACACGTTTTGACACTTTCAGCACACTGGGGTTAAGACCTGAGTGTGTGGGCTCTTCTGAGCCTTGCAGTTACATAGGGATACAGCTGTCTGAAAAAACGCGTTTATTTCGGGCTGAAAAACACGTTTTGAAAAGTGAGCTGTTACTGACCCATAACTTACATGGGGTTGACCAAACTTGCAGAAACATGTTTATTTCTGCTGAAAAACATGTTTTGACACTTTCAGCACACTGGGGTTAAGACCTGAGTGTGTGGGCTCTTCTGAGCCTTGCAGTTACATAGGGATACAGATGTCAGAAAAAACGTGTTTATTTCGGGCTGAAAAACACGTTTTGAAAAGTGAGCTGTTACTGCCCCATAAGTTACATGGGGTTGACCAAACTTGCAGAAACATGTTTATTTCTGCTGAAAAACATGTTTTGACACTTTCAGCACACTGGGGTTAAGACCTGAGTGTGTGGGCTCTTCTGAGCCTTGCAGTTACATAGGGATACAGCTGTCTGAAAAAACGCGTTTATTTCGGGCTGAAAAACACGTTTTGAAAAGTGAGCTGTTACTGACCCATAACTTACATGGGGTTGACCAAACTTGCAGAAACATGTTTATTTCTGCTGAAAAACATATTTTGACACTTTCAGCACACTGGGGTTAAGACCTGAGTGTGTGGGCTCTTCTGAGCCTTGCAGTTACATAGGGATACAGCTGTCTGAAAAAACGCGTTTATTTCGGGCTGAAAAACACGTTTTGAAAAGTGTGCTGTTACTACCCCATAACTTACATGGGGTTGACCAAACTTGCAGAAACATGTTTATTTCTGCTCAAAAACATGTTTTGACACTTTCAGCACACTGGGGTTAAGACCTGAGTGTGTGGGCTCTTCTGAGCCTTGCAGTTACATAGGGATACAGATGTCAGAAAAAACGCGTTTATTTCGGGCTGAAAAACACGTTTTGAAAAGTGAGCTGTTACTGCCCCATAAGTTACATGGGGTTGACCAAACTTGCAGAAACATGTTTATTTCTGCTGAAAAACATGTTTTGACACTTTCAGCACACTGGGGTTAAGACCTGAGTGTGTGGGCTCTTCTGAGCCTTGCAGTTACATAGGGATACAGCTGTCTGAAAAAACGCGTTTATTTCGGGCTGAAAAACACGTTTTGAAAAGTGAGCTGTTACTGACCCATAACTTACATGGGGTTGACCAAACTTGCAGAAACATGTTTATTTCTGCTGAAAAACATATTTTGACACTTTCAGCACACTGGGGTTAAGACCTGAGTGTGTGGGCTCTTCTGAGCCTTGCAGTTACATAGGGATACAGCTGTCTGAAAAAACGCGGTTATTTCGGGCTGAAAAACACATTTTGAAAAGTGTGCTGTTACTACCCCATAACTTACATGGGGTTGACCAAACTTGCAGAAACATGTTTATTTCTGCTGAAAAACATGTTTTGACACTTTCAGCACACTGGGGTTAAGACCTGAGTGTTTGGGCTCTTCTGAGCCTTGCAGTTACATAGGGATACAGCTGTCTGAAAAAACGCGTTTATTTCGGGCTGAAAAACAGGTTTTTGAAAAGTGAGCTGTTACTGACCCATAACTTACATGGGGTTGACCAAACTTGCAGAAACATGTTTATTTCTGCTGAAAAACACGTTTTGACACTTTCAGCACACTGGGGTTAAGACCTGAGTGTGTGGGATCTTCTGAGCTTTGCAGTTACATAGGGATACAGCTGTCTGAAAAAACGCGTTTATTTCGGGCTGAAAAACACGTTTTGAAAAGTGAGCTGTTACTGCCCCATAAGTTACATGGGGTTGACCAAACTTGCAGAAACATGTTTATTTCTGCTGAAAAACACGTTTTGACACTTTCAGCACACTGGGGTTAAGACCTGAGTTTGTGGGCTCTTCTGAGCCTTGCAGTTACATAGGGATACAGCTTTCTGAAAAAACGCGTTTATTTCGGGCTCAAAAACACGTTTTGAAAAGTGAGCTGTTACTGCCCCATAACTTACATGGGGTTGACCAAACTTGCAGAAACATGTTTATTTCTGCTGAAAAACATGTTTTGACACTGTCAGCACACTGGGGTTAAGACCTGTGTGTGTGGGCTCTTCTGAGCCTTGCAGTTACATAGGGATACAGCTGTCTGAAAAAACGCGTTTATTTCGGGCTGAAAAACACGTTTTGAAAAGTGAGCTGTTACTGACCCATAACTTACATGGGGTTGACCAAACTTGCAGAAACATGTTTATTTCTGCTGAAAAACATGTTTTGACACTTTCAGCACACTGGGGTTAAGACCTGAGTGTGTGGGCTCTTCTGAGTCTTGCAGTTACATAGGGATACAGATGTCAGAAAAAACGCGTTTTTTTCGGGCTGAAAAACACGTTTTGAAAAGTGAGCTGTTACTGCCCCATAAGTTACATGGGGTTGACCAAACTTGCAGAAACATGTTTATTTCTGCTGAAAAACATGTTTTGACACTTTCAGCACACTGGGGTTAAGACCTGAGTGTGTGGGCTCTTCTGAGCCTTGCAGTTACATAGGGATACAGCTGTCTGAAAAAACGCGTTTATTTCGGGCTGAAAAACAGGTTTTTGAAAAGTGAGCTGTTACTGACCCATAACTTACATGGGGTTGACCAAACTTGCAGAAACATGTTTATTTCTGCTGAAAAACATGTTTTGACACTTTCAGCACACTGGGGTTAAGACCTGAGTGTGTGGGATCTTCTGAGCTTTGCAGTTACATAGGGATACAGCTGTCTGAAAAAACGCGTTTATTTCGGGCTGAAAAACACGTTTTGAAAAGTGAGCTGTTACTGCCCCATAAGTTACATGGGGTTGACCAAACTTGCAGAAACATGTTTATTTCTGCTGAAAAACACGTTTTGACACTTTCAGCACACTGGGGTTAAGACCTGAGTGTGTGGGCTCTTCTGAGCCTTGCAGTTACATAGGGATACAGCTGTCTGAAAAAACGCGTTTATTTCGGGCTGAAAAACACGTTTTGAAAAGTGAGCTGTTACTGACCCATAACTTACATGGGGTTGACCAAACTTGCAGAAACATGTTTATTTCTGCTGAAAAACATGTTTTGACACTTTCAGCACACTGGGGTTAAGACCTGAGTGTGTGGGCTCTTCTGAGCCTTGCAGTTACATAGGGATACAGATGTCAGAAAAAACGTGTTTATTTCGGGCTGAAAAACACGTTTTGAAAAGTGAGCTGTTACTGCCCCATAAGTTACATGGGGTTAACCAAACTTGCAGAAACATGTTTATTTCTGCTGAAAAACATGTTTTGACACTTTCAGCACACTGGGGTTAAGACCTGAGTGTGTGGGCTCTTCTGAGCCTTGCAGTTACATAGGGATACAGCTGTCTGAAAAAACGCGTTTATTTCGGGCTGAAAAACACGTTTTGAAAAGTGAGCTGTTACTGACCCATAACTTACATGGGGTTGACCAAACTTGCAGAAACATGTTTATTTCTGCTGAAAAACATATTTTGACACTTTCAGCACACTGGGGTTAAGACCTGAGTGTGTGGGCTCTTCTGAGCCTTGCAGTTACATAGGGATACAGCTGTCTGAAAAAACGCGTTTATTTCGGGCTGAAAAACACGTTTTGAAAAGTGTGCTGTTACTACCCCATAACTTACATGGGGTTGACCAAACTTGCAGAAACATGTTTATTTCTGCTGAAAAACATGTTTTGACACTTTCAGCACACTGGGGTTAAGACCTGAGTGTTTGGGCTCTTCTGAGCCTTGCAGTTACATAGGGATACAGCTGTCTGAAAAAACGCGTTTATTTCGGGCTGAAAAACAGGTTTTTGAAAAGTGAGCTGTTACTGACCCATAACTTACATGGGGTTGACCAAACTTGCAGAAACATGTTTATTTCTGCTGAAAAACACGTTTTGACACTTTCAGCACACTGGGGTTAAGACCTGAGTGTGTGGGATCTTCTGAGCTTTGCAGTTACATAGGGATACAGCTTTCTGAAAAAACGCGTTTATTTCGGGCTGAAAAACACGTTTTGAAAAGTGAGCTGTTACTGCCCCATAAGTTACATGGGGTTGACCAAACTTGCAGAAACATGTTTATTTCTGCTGAAAAACACGTTTTGACACTTTCAGCACACTGGGGTTAAGACCTGAGTTTGTGGGCTCTTCTGAGCCTTGCAGTTACATAGGGATACAGCTGTCTGAAAAAACGCGTTTATTTCGGGCTGAAAAACACGTTTTGAAAAGTGAGCTGTTACTGACCCATAACTTACATGGGGTTGACCAAACTTGCAGAAACATGTTTATTTCTGCTGAAAAACATGTTTTGACACTTTCAGCACACTGGGGTTAAGACCTGAGTGTTTGGGCTCTTCTGAGCCTTGCAGTTACATAGGGATACAGCTGTCTGAAAAAACGCGTTTATTTCGGGCTGAAAAACAGGTTTTTGAAAAGTGAGCTGTTACTGACCCATAACTTACATGGGGTTGACCAAACTTGCAGAAACATGTTTATTTCTGCTGAAAAACATGTTTTGACACTTTCAGCACACTGGGGTTAAGACCTGAGTGTGTGGGATCTTCTGAGCTTTGCAGTTACATAGGGATACAGCTTTCTGAAAAAACGCGTTTATTTCGGGCTGAAAAACACGTTTTGAAAAGTGAGCTGTTACTGCCCCATAAGTTACATGGGGTTGACCAAACTTGCAGAAACATGTTTATTTCTGCTGAAAAACACGTTTTGACACTTTCAGCACACTGGGGTTAAGACCTGAGTTTGTGGGCTCTTCTGAGCCTTGCAGTTACATAGGGATACAGCTTTCTGAAAAAACGCGTTTATTTCGGGCTCAAAAACACGTTTTGAAAAGTGAGCTGTTACTGCCCCATAACTTACATGGGGTTGACCAAACTTGCAGAAACATGTTTATTTCTGCTGAAAAACATGTTTTGACACTGTCAGCACACTGGGGTTAAGACCTGTGTGTGTGGGCTCTTCTGAGCCTTGCAGTTACATAGGGATACAGCTGTCTGAAAAAACGCGTTTATTTCGGGCTGAAAAACACGTTTTGAAAAGTGAGCTGTTACTGACCCATAACTTACATGGGGTTGACCAAACTTGCAGAAACATGTTTATTTCTGCTGAAAAACATGTTTTGACACTTTCAGCACACTGGGGTTAAGACCTGAGTGTGTGGGCTCTTCTGAGTCTTGCAGTTACATAGGGATACAGATGTCAGAAAAAACGCGTTTTTTTCGGGCTGAAAAACACGTTTTGAAAAGTGAGCTGTTACTGCCCCATAAGTTACATGGGGTTGACCAAACTTGCAGAAACATGTTTATTTCTGCTGAAAAACATGTTTTGACACTTTCAGCACACTGGGGTTAAGACCTGAGTGTGTGGGCTCTTCTGAGCCTTGCAGTTACATAGGGATACAGCTGTCTGAAAAAACGCGTTTATTTCGGGCTGAAAAACAGGTTTTTGAAAAGTGAGCTGTTACTGACCCATAACTTACATGGGGTTGACCAAACTTGCAGAAACATGTTTATTTCTGCTGAAAAACATGTTTTGACACTTTCAGCACACTGGGGTTAAGACCTGAGTGTGTGGGATCTTCTGAGCTTTGCAGTTACATAGGGATACAGCTGTCTGAAAAAACGCGTTTATTTCGGGCTGAAAAACACGTTTTGAAAAGTGAGCTGTTACTGCCCCATAAGTTACATGGGGTTGACCAAACTTGCAGAAACATGTTTATTTCTGCTGAAAAACACGTTTTGACACTTTCAGCACACTGGGGTTAAGACCTGAGTGTGTGGGCTCTTCTGAGCCTTGCAGTTACATAGGGATACAGCTGTCTGAAAAAACGCGTTTATTTCGGGCTGAAAAACACGTTTTGAAAAGTGAGCTGTTACTGACCCATAACTTACATGGGGTTGACCAAACTTGCAGAAACATGTTTATTTCTGCTGAAAAACATGTTTTGACACTTTCAGCACACTGGGGTTAAGACCTGAGTGTGTGGGCTCTTCTGAGCCTTGCAGTTACATAGGGATACAGATGTCAGAAAAAACGTGTTTATTTCGGGCTGAAAAACACGTTTTGAAAAGTGAGCTGTTACTGCCCCATAAGTTACATGGGGTTAACCAAACTTGCAGAAACATGTTTATTTCTGCTGAAAAACATGTTTTGACACTTTCAGCACACTGGGGTTAAGACCTGAGTGTGTGGGCTCTTCTGAGCCTTGCAGTTACATAGGGATACAGCTGTCTGAAAAAACGCGTTTATTTCGGGCTGAAAAACACGTTTTGAAAAGTGAGCTGTTACTGACCCATAACTTACATGGGGTTGACCAAACTTGCAGAAACATGTTTATTTCTGCTGAAAACATATTTTGACACTTTCAGCACACTGGGGTTAAGACCTGAGTGTGTGGGCTCTTCTGAGCCTTGCAGTTACATAGGGATACAGCTGTCTGAAAAAACGCGTTTATTTCGGGCTGAAAAACACGTTTTGAAAAGTGTGCTGTTACTACCCCATAACTTACATGGGGTTGACCAAACTTGCAGAAACATGTTTATTTCTGCTGAAAAACATGTTTTGACACTTTCAGCACACTGGGGTTAAGACCTGAGTGTTTGGGCTCTTCTGAGCCTTGCAGTTACATAGGGATACAGCTGTCTGAAAAAACGCGTTTATTTCGGGCTGAAAAACAGGTTTTTGAAAAGTGAGCTGTTACTGACCCATAACTTACATGGGGTTGACCAAACTTGCAGAAACATGTTTATTTCTGCTGAAAAACATGTTTTGACACTTTCAGCACACTGGGGTTAAGACCTGAGTGTGTGGGATCTTCTGAGCTTTGCAGTTACATAGGGATACAGCTTTCTGAAAAAACGCGTTTATTTCGGGCTGAAAAACACGTTTTGAAAAGTGAGCTGTTACTGCCCCATAAGTTACATGGGGTTGACCAAACTTGCAGAAACATGTTTATTTCTGCTGAAAAACACGTTTTGACACTTTCAGCACACTGGGGTTAAGACCTGAGTTTGTGGGCTCTTCTGAGCCTTGCAGTTACATAGGGATACAGCTGTCTGAAAAAACGCGTTTATTTCGGGCTGAAAAACACGTTTTGAAAAGTGAGCTGTTACTGACCCATAACTTACATGGGGTTGACCAAACTTGCAGAAACATGTTTATTTCTGCTGAAAAACATGTTTTGACACTTTCAGCACACTGGGGTTAAGACCTGAGTGTTTGGGCTCTTCTGAGCCTTGCAGTTACATAGGGATACAGCTGTCTGAAAAAACGCGTTTATTTCGGGCTGAAAAACAGGTTTTTGAAAAGTGAGCTGTTACTGACCCATAACTTACATGGGGTTGACCAAACTTGCAGAAACATGTTTATTTCTGCTGAAAAACATGTTTTGACACTTTCAGCACACTGGGGTTAAGACCTGAGTGTGTGGGATCTTCTGAGCTTTGCAGTTACATAGGGATACAGCTTTCTGAAAAAACGCGTTTATTTCGGGCTGAAAAACACGTTTTGAAAAGTGAGCTGTTACTGCCCCATAAGTTACATGGGGTTGACCAAACTTGCAGAAACATGTTTATTTCTGCTGAAAAACACGTTTTGACACTTTCAGCACACTGGGGTTAAGACCTGAGTTTGTGGGCTCTTCTGAGCCTTGCAGTTACATAGGGATACAGCTGTCTGAAAAAACGCGTTTATTTCGGGCTGAAAAACACGTTTTGAAAAGTGAGCTGTTACTGACCCATAACTTACATGGGGTTGACCAAACTTGCAGAAACATGTTTATTTCTGCTGAAAAACATGTTTTGACACTTTCAGCACACTGGGGTTAAGACCTGAGTGTGTGGGCTCTTCTGAGCCTTGCAGTTACATAGGGATACAGATGTCTGAAAAAACGCGTTTATTTCGGGCTGAAAAACACGTTTTGAAAAGTGAGCTGTTACTGACCCATAACTTACATGGGGTTGACCAAACTTGCAGAAACATGTTTATTTCTGCTGAAAAACATGTTTTGACACTTTCAGCACACTGGGGTTAAGACCTGAGTGTGTGGGCTCTTCTGAGTCTTGCAGTTACATAGGGATACAGATGTCAGAAAAAACGCGTTTTTTTCGGGCTGAAAAACACGTTTTGAAAAGTGAGCTGTTACTGCCCCATAAGTTACATGGGGTTGACCAAACTTGCAGAAACATGTTTATTTCTGCTGAAAAACATGTTTTGACACTTTCAGCACACTGGGGTTAAGACCTGAGTGTGTGGGCTCTTCTGAGCCTTGCAGTTACATAGGGATACAGCTGTCTGAAAAAACGCGTTTATTTCGGGCTGAAAAACAGGTTTTGAAAAGTGAGCTGTTACTGACCCATAACTTACATGGGGTTGACCAAACTTGCAGAAACATGTTTATTTCTGCTGAAAAACATGTTTTGACACTTTCAGCACACTGGGGTTAAGACCTGAGTGTGTGGGATCTTCTGAGCTTTGCAGTTACATAGGGATACAGCTGTCTGAAAAAACGCGTTTATTTCGGGCTGAAAAACACGTTTTGAAAAGTGAGCTGTTACTGCCCCATAAGTTACATGGGGTTGACCAAACTTGCAGAAACATGTTTATTTCTGCTGAAAAACACGTTTTGACACTTTCAGCACACTGGGGTTAAGACCTGAGTGTGTGGGCTCTTCTGAGCCTTGCAGTTACATAGGGATACAGCTGTCTGAAAAAACGCGTTTATTTCGGGCTGAAAAACACGTTTTGAAAAGTGAGCTGTTACTGACCCATAACTTACATGGGGTTGACCAAACTTGCAGAAACATGTTTATTTCTGCTGAAAAACATGTTTTGACACTTTCAGCACACTGGGGTTAAGACCTGAGTGTGTGGGCTCTTCTGAGCCTTGCAGTTACATAGGGATACAGATGTCAGAAAAAACGCGTTTATTTCGGGCTGAAAAACACGTTTTGAAAAGTGAGCTGTTACTGCCCCATAAGTTACATGGGGTTGACCAAACTTGCAGAAACATGTTTATTTCTGCTGAAAAACATGTTTTGACACTTTCAGCACACTGGGGTTAAGACCTGAGTGTGTGGGCTCTTCTGAGCCTTGCAGTTACATAGGGATACAGCTGTCTGAAAAAACGCGTTTATTTCGGGCTGAAAAACACGTTTTGAAAAGTGAGCTGTTACTGACCCATAACTTACATGGGGTTGACCAAACTTGCAGAAACATGTTTATTTCTGCTGAAAAACATATTTTGACACTTTCAGCACACTGGGGTTAAGACCTGAGTGTGTGGGCTCTTCTGAGCCTTGCAGATACATAGGGATACAGCTGTATGAAAAAACGCGTTTATTTCGGGCTGAAAAACACATTTTGAAAAGTGTGCTGTTACTACCCCATAACTTACATGGGGTTGACCAAACTTGCAGAAACATGTTTATTTCTGCTGAAAAACATGTTTTGACACTTTCAGCACACTGGGGTTAAGACCTGAGTGTTTGGGCTCTTCTGAGCCTTGCAGTTACATAGGGATACAGCTGTCTGAAAAAACGCGTTTATTTCGGGGCTGAAAAACAGGTTTTTGAAAAGTGAGCTGTTACTGCCCCATAAGTTACATGGGGTTGACCAAACTTGCAGAAACATGTTTATTTCTGCTGAAAAACACGTTTTGACACTTTCAGCACACTGGGGTTAAGACCTGAGTGTGTGGGCTCTTCTGAGCCTTGCAGTTACATAGGGATACAGCTGTCTGAAAAAACGCGTTTATTTCGGGCTGAAAAACACGTTTTGAAAAGTGAGCTGTTACTGCCCCATAAGTTACATGGGGTTGACCAAACTTGCAGAAACATGTTTATTTCTGCTGAAAAACACGTTTTGACACTTTCAGCACACTGGGGTTAAGACCTGAGTGTGTGGGCTCTTCTGAGCCTTGCAGTTACATAGGGATACAGCTGTCTGAAAAAACGCGTTTATTTCGGGCTGAAAAACACGTTTTGAAAAGAGAGCTGTTACTGCCCCATAAGTTACATGGGGTTGACCAAACTTGCAGAAACATGTTTATTTCTGCTGAAAAACACGTTTTGACACTTTCAGCACACTGGGGTTAAGACCTGAGTGTGTGGGCTCTTCTGAGCCTTGCAGTTACATAGGGATACAGCTGTCTGAAAAAACGCGTTTATTTCGGGCTGAATAACACGTTTTGAAAAGTGAGCTGTTACTGCCCCATAAGTTACATGGGGTTGACCAAACTTGCAGAAACATGTTTATTTCTGCTGAAAAACATGTTTTGACACTGTCAGCACACTGGGGTTAAGACCTGTGTGTGTGGGCTCTTCTGAGCCTTGCAGTTACATAGGGATACAGCTGTCTGAAAAAACGCGTTTATTTCGGGCTGAAAAACACGTTTTGAAAAGTGAGCTGTTACTGACCCATAACTTACATGGGGTTGACCAAACTTGCAGAAACATGTTTATTTCTGCTGAAAAACATGTTTTGACACTTTCAGCACACTGGGGTTAAGACCTGAGTGTGTGGGCTCTTCTGAGTCTTGCAGTTACATAGGGATACAGATGTCAGAAAAAACGCGTTTTTTTCGGGCTGAAAAACACGTTTTGAAAAGTGAGCTGTTACTGCCCCATAAGTTACATGGGGTTGACCAAACTTGCAGAAACATGTTTATTTCTGCTGAAAAACATGTTTTGACACTGTCAGCACACTGGGTTTAAGACCTGAGTGTGTGGGCTCTTCTGAGCCTTGCAGTTACATAGGGATACAGCTTTCTGAAAAAAACGCGTTTATTTCGGGCTCAAAAACACGTTTTGAAAAGTGAGCTGTTACTGCCCCATAACTTACATGGGGTTGACCAAACTTGCAGAAACATGTTTATTTCTGCTGAAAAACATGTTTTGACACTGTCAGCACACTGGGGTTAAGACCTGTGTGTGTGGGCTCTTCTGAGCCTTGCAGTTACATAGGGATACAGCTGTCTGAAAAAACGCGTTTATTTCGGGCTGAAAAACACGTTTTGAAAAGTGAGCTGTTACTGACCCATAACTTACATGGGGTTGACCAAACTTGCAGAAACATGTTTATTTCTGCTGAAAAACATGTTTTGACACTTTCAGCACACTGGGGTTAAGACCTGAGTGTGTGGGCTCTTCTGAGTCTTGCAGTTACATAGGGATACAGATGTCAGAAAAAACGCGTTTTTTTCGGGCTGAAAAACACGTTTTGAAAAGTGAGCTGTTACTGCCCCATAAGTTACATGGGGTTGACCAAACTTGCAGAAACATGTTTATTTCTGCTGAAAAACATGTTTTGACACTTTCAGCACACTGGGGTTAAGACCTGAGTGTGTGGGCTCTTCTGAGCCTTGCAGTTACATAGGGATACAGCTGTCTGAAAAAACGCGTTTATTTCGGGCTGAAAAACAGGTTTTTGAAAAGTGAGCTGTTACTGACCCATAACTTACATGGGGTTGACCAAACTTGCAGAAACATGTTTATTTCTGCTGAAAAACATGTTTTGACACTTTCAGCACACTGGGGTTAAGACCTGAGTGTGTGGGATCTTCTGAGCTTTGCAGTTACATAGGGATACAGCTGTCTGAAAAAACGCGTTTATTTCGGGCTGAAAAACACGTTTTGAAAAGTGAGCTGTTACTGCCCCATAAGTTACATGGGGTTGACCAAACTTGCAGAAACATGTTTATTTCTGCTGAAAAACACGTTTTGACACTTTCAGCACACTGGGGTTAAGACCTGAGTGTGTGGGCTCTTCTGAGCCTTGCAGTTACATAGGGATACAGCTGTCTGAAAAAACGCGTTTATTTCGGGCTGAAAAACACGTTTTGAAAAGTGAGCTGTTACTGACCCATAACTTACATGGGGTTGACCAAACTTGCAGAAACATGTTTATTTCTGCTGAAAAAACATGTTTTGACACTTTCAGCACACTGGGGTTAAGACCTGAGTGTGTGGGCTCTTCTGAGCCTTGCAGTTACATAGGGATACAGATGTCTGAAAAAACGCGTTTATTTCGGGCTGAAAAACACGTTTTGAAAAGTGAGCTGTTACTGACCCATAACTTACATGGGGTTGACCAAACTTGCAGAAACATGTTTATTTCTGCTGAAAAACATGTTTTGACACTTTCAGCACACTGGGGTTAAGACCTGAGTGTGTGGGCTCTTCTGAGTCTTGCAGTTACATAGGGATACAGATGTCAGAAAAAACGCGTTTTTTTCGGGCTGAAAAACACGTTTTGAAAAGTGAGCTGTTACTGCCCCATAAGTTACATGGGGTTGACCAAACTTGCAGAAACATGTTTATTTCTGCTGAAAAACATGTTTTGACACTTTCAGCACACTGGGGTTAAGACCTGAGTGTGTGGGCTCTTCTGAGCCTTGCAGTTACATAGGGATACAGCTGTCTGAAAAAACGCGTTTATTTCGGGCTGAAAAACAGGTTTTTGAAAAGTGAGCTGTTACTGACCCATAACTTACATGGGGTTGACCAAACTTGCAGAAACATGTTTATTTCTGCTGAAAAACATGTTTTGACACTTTCAGCACACTGGGGTTAAGACCTGAGTGTGTGGGATCTTCTGAGCTTTGCAGTTACATAGGGATACAGCTGTCTGAAAAAACGCGTTTATTTCGGGCTGAAAAACACGTTTTGAAAGTGAGCTGTTACTGCCCCATAAGTTACATGGGGTTGACCAAACTTGCAGAAACATGTTTATTTCTGCTGAAAAACACGTTTTGACACTTTCAGCACACTGGGGTTAAGACCTGAGTGTGTGGGCTCTTCTGAGCCTTGCAGTTACATAGGGATACAGCTGTCTGAAAAAACGCGTTTATTTCGGGCTGAAAAACACGTTTTGAAAAGTGAGCTGTTACTGACCCATAACTTACATGGGGTTGACCAAACTTGCAGAAACATGTTTATTTCTGCTGAAAAACATGTTTTGACACTTTCAGCACACTGGGGTTAAGACCTGAGTGTGTGGGCTCTTCTGAGCCTTGCAGTTACATAGGGATACAGATGTCAGAAAAAACGCGTTTATTTCGGGCTGAAAAACACGTTTTGAAAAGTGAGCTGTTACTGCCCCATAAGTTACATGGGGTTGACCAAACTTGCAGAAACATGTTTATTTCTGCTGAAAAACATGTTTTGACACTTTCAGCACACTGGGGTTAAGACCTGAGTGTGTGGGCTCTTCTGAGCCTTGCAGTTACATAGGGATACAGCTGTCTGAAAAAACGCGTTTATTTCGGGCTGAAAAACACGTTTTGAAAAGTGAGCTGTTACTGACCCATAACTTACATGGGGTTGACCAAACTTGCAGAAACATGTTTATTTCTGCTGAAAAACATATTTGACACTTTCAGCACACTGGGGTTAAGACCTGAGTGTGTGGGCTCTTCTGAGCCTTGCAGATACATAGGGATACAGCTGTATGAAAAACGCGTTTATTTCGGGCTGAAAAACACATTTTGAAAAGTGTGCTGTTACTACCCCATAACTTACATGGGGTTGACCAAACTTGCAGAAACATGTTTATTTCTGCTGAAAAACATGTTTTGACACTTTCAGCACACTGGGGTTAAGACCTGAGTGTTTGGGCTCTTCTGAGCCTTGCAGTTACATAGGGATACAGCTGTCTGAAAAAACGCGTTTATTTCGGGCTGAAAAACAGGTTTTTGAAAAGTGAGCTGTTACTGCCCCATAAGTTACATGGGGTTGACCAAACTTGCAGAAACATGTTTATTTCTGCTGAAAAACACGTTTTTGACACTTTCAGCACACTGGGGTTAAGACCTGAGTGTGTGGGCTCTTCTGAGCCTTGCAGTTACATAGGGATACAGCTGTCTGAAAAAACGCGTTTATTTCGGGCTGAAAAAACACGTTTTGAAAAGTGAGCTGTTACTGCCCCATAAGTTACATGGGGTTGACCAAACTTGCAGAAACATGTTTATTTCTGCTGAAAAACACGTTTTGACACTTTCAGCACACTGGGGTTAAGACCTGAGTGTGTGGGCTCTTCTGAGCCTTGCAGTTACATAGGGATACAGCTGTCTGAAAAAACGCGTTTATTTCGGGCTGAAAAACACGTTTTGAAAAGAGAGCTGTTACTGCCCCATAAGTTACATGGGGTTGACCAAACTTGCAGAAACATGTTTATTTCTGCTGAAAAACACGTTTTGACACTTTCAGCACACTGGGGTTAAGACCTGAGTGTGTGGGCTCTTCTGAGCCTTGCAGTTACATAGGGATACAGCTGTCTGAAAAAACGCGTTTATTTCGGGCTGAATAACACGTTTTGAAAAGTGAGCTGTTACTGCCCCATAAGTTACATGGGGTTGACCAAACTTGCAGAAACATGTTTATTTCTGCTGAAAAACATGTTTTGACACTGTCAGCACACTGGGGTTAAGACCTGTGTGTGTGGGCTCTTCTGAGCCTTGCAGTTACATAGGGATACAGCTGTCTGAAAAAACGCGTTTATTTCGGGCTGAAAAACACGTTTTGAAAAGTGAGCTGTTACTGACCCATAACTTACATGGGGTTGACCAAACTTGCAGAAACATGTTTATTTCTGCTGAAAAACATGTTTTGACACTTTCAGCACACTGGGGTTAAGACCTGAGTGTGTGGGCTCTTCTGAGTCTTGCAGTTACATAGGGATACAGATGTCAGAAAAAACGCGTTTTTTTCGGGCTGAAAAAACACGTTTTGAAAAGTGAGCTGTTACTGCCCCATAAGTTACATGGGGTTGACCAAACTTGCAGAAACATGTTTATTTCTGCTGAAAAACATGTTTTGACACTGTCAGCACACTGGGTTTAAGACCTGAGTGTGTGGGCTCTTCTGAGCCTTGCAGTTACATAGGGATACAGCTTTCTGAAAAACGCGTTTATTTCGGGCTCAAAAACACGTTTTGAAAAGTGAGCTGTTACTGCCCCATAACTTACATGGGGTTGACCAAACTTGCAGAAACATGTTTATTTCTGCTGAAAAACATGTTTTGACACTGTCAGCACACTGGGGTTAAGACCTGTGTGTGTGGGCTCTTCTGAGCCTTGCAGTTACATAGGGATACAGCTGTCTGAAAAAACGCGTTTATTTCGGGCTGAAAAACACGTTTTGAAAAGTGAGCTGTTACTGACCCATAACTTACATGGGGTTGACCAAACTTGCAGAAACATGTTTATTTCTGCTGAAAAACATGTTTTGACACTTTCAGCACACTGGGGTTAAGACCTGAGTGTGTGGGCTCTTCTGAGTCTTGCAGTTACATAGGGATACAGATGTCAGAAAAAACGCGTTTTTTTCGGGCTGAAAAACACGTTTTGAAAAGTGAGCTGTTACTGCCCCATAAGTTACATGGGGTTGACCAAACTTGCAGAAACATGTTTATTTCTGCTGAAAAACATGTTTTGACACTTTCAGCACACTGGGGTTAAGACCTGAGTGTGTGGGCTCTTCTGAGCCTTGCAGTTACATAGGGATACAGCTGTCTGAAAAAACGCGTTTATTTCGGGCTGAAAAACAGGTTTTTGAAAAGTGAGCTGTTACTGACCCATAACTTACATGGGGTTGACCAAACTTGCAGAAACATGTTTATTTCTGCTGAAAAACATGTTTTGACACTTTCAGCACACTGGGGTTAAGACCTGAGTGTGTGGGATCTTCTGAGCTTTGCAGTTACATAGGGATACAGCTGTCTGAAAAAACGCGTTTATTTCGGGCTGAAAAACACGTTTTGAAAAGTGAGCTGTTACTGCCCCATAAGTTACATGGGGTTGACCAAACTTGCAGAAACATGTTTATTTCTGCTGAAAAACACGTTTTGACACTTTCAGCACACTGGGTTAAGACCTGAGTGTGTGGGCTCTTCTGAGCC